>NW_027361738.1:92647500-92937500 GCF_039654945.1 Dendrobates tinctorius | reverse complement strand
TGAAAGGAAAGCGAACATAATAAAAGTTACAAGATTCCAGGTTCTATTATTTAATGTACTTGTTTGTTTTAATATAGATCTACTGATCACAAGAAATAGTGAAAAATGAGAAGTCTTTTTCCAATTAATCATTCCCCTTTTTAGGCTTCGTTCATACAATGCGCTTCTGGCGAGTTTGTGATGTTGTAGATTTCCTGCAGAATTTCTGTAACCCATTAAGGTTACTTGTATTTTTACAAAAATGTGCAGCGTCAAAGACTCCTTCATGGGAACACAGTCTCAGGCCGGTTTCACACGTCAGTGGCTCCGATACGTGTAGTGACAGTTTTCCACACGTATCGGAGACACTGACACACGTAGACACATTAAAATGAATGCATGTCTGCACATGTCAGCGTGTTTTCATGGACACACGGTCCCCAAAACGTGCTGAACACGGCACACGGAGAACAGTTCACACTGTCCTCCGTGTACATGGACGGCCGCTGGGGAAGAAGCGCTACTGTAAGCCGCCGTTCCCCGGCGGCTGGTGCTGGCGGCGGCTGTCATTCTTCTCTCCTGAATGAAGAAAGAATGAATGAAAACCCGACGTGGGGTCCCCCTCTGTTTGTGAACCAACCCGGCGAAACTCACATCTGGTGGCTGCTATTCTCAGGCTGCTAAGGGGCCATTGATCTTGCCCCCCCTCCCAGCCTAAAAACAGCAGCCCCCAGCTGCCCAGAAAGGGCTCATCTAATAGATGCGCCTATTCTGGAGCTTTGTCGGGTTCTTCCCACTTGCCCTGTAGTGGTGGCAAGTGGGGACATAAGGGGTTAATGTCACCTTTCTATTGTAAGGTGACATTAAGCCCGGATTAGTAATGGAGAGGTGTCAATAAGACGCCTATCCATTACTAATCCTAGAGTTATTCAAGGGGATAAATAAACACACGCAATAAGAACAAAGTATTTTAGTGAAAGAATACACTACACACAGTGTTTAAAGCTTTATTATATTCCTAATTCCACATTGACGCCATTGGTCTCCTGTAGCAAAGTATAAAATAATAAACCAACAATATACATTACCTGTCCGGTGATCAGTCACGTCCCATGGTGTAAATCCATCTCTGGGGTTAATCAGTTTACAGGCAGAGCGCTGCTAATGTGACCACTCCAACTGTAAACTACTGGGGAATTAATGGAAGCAGCCGGCGCATGCTCAGTAACTAGCGGTGACATCACTGAGCCTATGCGCGCTGCTTCTCCATCGTTCCCCAGTAGTTTACAGTCGGAGCAGTCGCATTAGCAGCGCTCCACCTGTAAACTGATTAACCCCCAAGATGGATTTGCGCCATGGGACGTGACTCATCGCCGGACAGGTATGGATATTGTTGGTTTATTATATTACACTTTTTTACAGGAGAACGATGGCGTCGATATGGAATTAGGAGTATAATAAAGCTTTAATCACTGTGTAGTGTATTCTTTCATTAAAATACTTTTTTCTTATTGTGTGTGTTTAAATAACTCTAGGATTAGTAATGGATAGGTGTTTTAGAAGAACCCGACAAAGCTCCAGAATAGGCGCATCTAATGCCTGATGCGGCACACGGTTGCCACACGTGTGCCACAAGGAGGTACCACTTTTCCACATGGACACACGGACACGCATAGCTCCGGTACCGTTTTTTTCCGGTACCGGAATTATCTGGACGTGTGAGACCGGCCTTGTGCTGTGTATTTTATTTTTCTTTTTTCCTGTGCATTTTCAGACCTTGTTTTGTCCAAGGTTACTTTCTATCAAAATAGATAGGTCCCTTCCTTAACTCCCACTGGAACCCAGGAGAGAGAATACAAAACAAGGCTGACATTATTACATCGTGTTGTCTTCAGTTTATGATTAAGAACTGAAGTCTGAAACTTAAGTAAATGGTCTGGAAATCAAGAAAAAGAAAAGTTTGGATGAAACGGGCTTTGCATGTTATTATTATTAATATGCTTTGCTTATGTAGTGTTATCATATTCTGCAGCTCTTTACAGACATTATGATCACTGTCCCCATTGGAGCTCACAATTTAGATTCCTTGTCAATATGTCTTTGGAATGTGGGAGGAAACCAGAGAACCCAGAGGAAACACGGGGAGAACATACAAATTCCTTGCTGGGGCTTAATCCCAGGACCCCAGCACTGCAAAGAAACTTTGCTAACCACTGAGTGACCTGTGCAGTGTTAACCGCTGACCCGCCGTGTGGTGCTAACCGCTGACCCGCCGTGTGGTGCTAACCGCTGACCCGCCGTGTGGTGCTAACCGCTGACCCGCCGTGTGGTGCTAACCGCTGACCCGCCGTGTGGTGCTAACCGCTGATCCGCCGTGCGGTGCTAACCGCTGATCTGCCGTACCATTCATGTTGATGTTTATTCCCTGGGAGGAACCGGAGGTGGAAGTTTCTTCCCTCTGAATAATACCTTTCCGGTCACTAGTTGATGTTCGTCTTTGCATTTGGTGCCAATTGTAACCTTTTTAAACCATCCCAATTGGTGTTTCATCCTTTACATGGAAAACCCACAGACAGGTTTACTGTCTTCCTGTACATAAAACAGGGGTTGATGTTCATAGTTTACATTGTGGGTTCTGCATAAATAATAAGAAATGGATGAAAAAATTGGACAATTCTTACAAAATTTGTCTAAGTCATGTCCAACTCCGAGCCATCGTGTGACCTTGATCTTTAACCTCTGTGATATAATTTGGTGTTTCCTGCTGCCAAAACCACCGATAAACTACTATTCTCAAGTGGACCCCATTTTAGGACGTATGGATATCATTGAGGGAATCCTCTGCTTCAGACTCGCCCCACAACCCCACCTGCTAGTTAGCACGAAGAGCGGACCACTTTGGCTTAACCATATATTAGATGTTGGGTTATTTTGGAGGGATTTTATATCTTTCAATTGCCAATGTGATGTTTTAGCTGCTAAGCTGCTACACCCTGTCCCCTACATGGGACCTGGTCCCAAAAAACAGTTCTCAACATGGGATGATGACAAAATATCTGAGGGACACCATACAAGACTCTACTTTTTATCTAGGTTCGTTACTGTTCTTTTTTTTCATCGGCAGGCCACCTACTATACATTTCTTCGGCTGTGATGAGCTTGAGCTTCTGTAAAGAATCAATATAAGATCATGCGCTGAGGCTCCTTTTTGGGAGAGTTTTAGGACAAGTTTTTTGTTTCCTGAAGAGTTTTTGAAGGATTCTTGACGTTTTATCTTTTCTAAATTTTTCTTTACCTTGATCTTCCAATTGGCCAATGCCTAGTTTAGAACGGATTCCATCGGGGACCGAGTCAAAGACGTGACATGCGCTTCCTTTAAAGGATTTTAAAACCCAGAGTGGGAAAAAATTGCTCAAAGCGGTTAACATATGGACAGCAAATAGTTTTTATAATAGAAGAACTCCTTCTAGCCTTCTTTTAAAGAATTTTTATTTACTCTTTACTTTGCCTAAAACTCTCTGTTTGCATTGCCTAAAGGCTTATCCAGACGTCAGTATTTTTCACGTATGAGAAAAATGGCTCAATTATTTGGATCAAAGTTTGGTCCAAGTGTCGTCAGTGTTTCTCGTACGTGGAGAGAGAAAAAAAAAAGTTTCTCCACTTTTTCCTAATTTTGACAGTCCATGAAAATTGGACCCAACTTGGATGTGATCCAGTTTTATTTTGTTGAGGAACCCACAGACTTGCATTGCCAATTTTGCTCAAAATTGGACATGTCTCCCATATTTTTCGCGGACCACTTTGGTCTGAGATCAAAATTGGACATGTGTATAACGCCACAGAATATCCCAGGTATAAGTGCCATCCATGAAAACCATGTATAGCAAAATTCTGAAGTGTGAACGAGCCCTAAGTGGAAGTAGTTAAAGCCATCAAACCCACTATATAATAAAATAATAAATGGTTCTTGGCGGAACAATCTGAAACGGAACAAGCTTGAATCGGAATCTTCACCCAATAGAGCAATTATTACATTTGTCACACCGTGTCCATTTTTATTGTTTTCTTCTCAACCCTTATTAGTATAGCAGACTTATTAAGCGAGGTTTAATTCTGTATTTTAGTTTGTGTTTTTTTTTTTTTTTTTTAGTGTATGTTTTTTAATAGCAGTTTAGACATGTTATCGCTAGATTTGTCAGACATAATTCCCATCTATCTTCGGGCACGGGGTAAACAAGAAAAATGGTTTAATGGCTCCATAAAAGGCACTCTATGCTGATAGCTGAGATTAGGTCTTTCAGTAATGGATTTTGGCGTGGGGGAAGGGCACCGGTTTGGCAGAGGTAAATGTACTGGAAGACAATCTGAGAAAGCCTCTGATATATGTCAAGTGCTTTTCAGTCTTGTTTTCTTGTACAGGAAGACAGATTTGAAGAGAAGAAAGAAGATTGTGACACCACTGTGCTTTTCTAGGTGCGGGTCGTCCCCTTTAATCTGGAATTTGACCAAGTGCTGCGTTATATGCACGTCGGTTATCGCTAAGCCAATTATTAGATAATCAGGCTTCGCCGTAAAGTGTCGTGCTGCAAAGTTTATGGTACCATAAAGTAAAATCATAGTTTTTTTTTTTTTTATGTTTTACACCTTCGTAAGAAATGCAATTTTTTAAAAACAGGTAAAGTGAGAAATGCAAAATAAAGAAGAAAAGTATATTTTTATTTTTTGTGACCGATCAAATTTGTTTATAAGTTTCTCCCTAAAAATTAAAATTTTCTGGAATCCAAATTTATTTTTCTTGTAATTTTTTTTTTGGAGGGGATTCAATTTGTTCAAATTTTCTTATTCTTTTGAGGGATGGGAAGGAATCCTGTTTTTGCGTCACCGCTACAGCTCTCCAGTATGATGACTTGTGTCTCTCCCCCCCCCCCCCTCATGTGACCACATGAGGCCAATCAATGGCCTCCGATATGGCCTTAGTGTTGAAATAGATGAAGTAGATGTAGGAAGCAGCGGTGGAAATGTGAGTATTTGGGTTTGTGCACAAGGACCTTTTTTGGAAGTGGGTCTGTTCCAAAAATGATCTGAAAAATTGATGAAAAATGGGAAAGAAAAAGTGCTTTGAGGCTGATGGAATCTGCACCTAACTAGGCACTGGCCAATCAGAAGGCTGCAGAAAAAAAACTTTTTAGGTGCTTGAAAAACTTCTAAAAGAAAACTTCCCATTTCCAGAAGTGACTCTCACTTGAAAACTTGATGTTTTGGACCCTTCAAAAAAAAACAAAAAAAAAAAAGTCTTAGGGTTTGTGCACAGCTTATGTGGACACGGGATCATTTTCAGGTGGGTTCTCCCTAGAACCTGCCTTGGTAAAAAAAAAAAAAGAAAAGCACCGCGAAGGCGCCACAAAGTGTAAACAGTGCGCAGAATTGTAAGAACGACCTTGCTGTGCACATTTTCTGTTTTATGTCCCTTCTTTTAACCGCTCCAGGGTTCAGAAACCTAAGACAGAACTATTCTCAGAGCGGAGAGGGGAAAAGGCTACGGTATTCTCAGCTGTAGCTTGACGAGGCTTATCTCTCCATAGAAGAAAGGATCGGGCAGGTTCAAATTCATTATATCCGATCCTTACCCCCTGCAACATAAGCAAAAGAAATCTTGGCCAAAAATCACTTGCACATTACATGGTTGGCTGGTACTGTTAAATCATTGGGCTGAGCCAGCCTAGGTTTACTGTATATTGGCCACACTTTAGGCCCTGAAATCCCATTTTTTAAATTCTTCCTACCATTTTTGGAGAGTCTTCAAATAGAGAATTAATATCCTACTCAAAGAAGATTTACTCATGACTCAGGATCCTGGACTCTGAGGGAGGGGGAATAAGCAGAATGTTACTGTCCTGCCTAGGACCGATCCTCGGGGGCGGGTTCTCTCTATTCTGGTTTATATCACTCCAGATATGCCCATTGGGGCTCACAATCTATATTCACTATCACTATGTCTTTTAAAGGTTGGAATGAAATTGGAGAATCTGGAGAATCACATACAGTACAAGCTCCATGCAGATGTTTTTGTTCAGGAGGAATCCTGGACTCTGAGGGAGGGGGAATAAGTAGAATGTTAATCTTCTGCCTAGCGCAGATCCTCGGGGGTGGGTTCTCTCTATTTATTCTTGCTTGTATAGCTCCAGTATGCCATGAGCATCATCATCACTGTCCCCATTGGGGCGCACAATCTACATTGTCTATCACTATGTTTTTAAAGTTTGGGATGAAATTGGAGAATCACGTACAGTACAAGGTCCTTGCAGATGTTCTTGTTGAGGAGGAATCCAGAATACCCACAGATAAACCACGCAAGCAGAGGGAGAACATACGGACTCCTTGCAGATGTCGTCCTTGACAGGATTTCAACCCCCCCCCCCCCCGAGCTGCAAAGCCAAAGTGCTAAGCCCTGAGCCTCCGTCCTGTCATGGCCCACCCTTGAGGTTCAGCACTAGGCACATAACACTGTATCTGTTTTACCTGGAGCTTTCCTTCAGTAATATCATTAATCCATAATCCAAACTTGCCCTCGCAATATCATGAGGTTATCCAAACCATTGACATTGACAAACCATTGACAAAGAGTCTCTGCAGATATTTTCCAAAAATTATTACCGAAATTGTCCGTTTTAGTGGTGAAATCCCAAGAAGCAATTTTTTTTTTTTTTGTCTCGTTGATATCTGGACTGTCGATCTAGAATCTGCAGGATTGACATAATGCAAGTCATTTTAGCATCACTTAATCCTGACTCAGCATGTGAGATGAGATGTGACTGTAGTATCCCGGGGCTGAGTGCTGAACAATCTCCAAACTTTAGACGATACAGCATAGTCCGTAAACATTAAAGTGATTTTTTTTATTTATTTATTTATTTTTTAAATACTTCTTATGGCATAGAAGCAAAATGTATATAGCAGGCAGCAGGCTGGAGCCGTGTTCAGCGAGTCTAATTTAATTAGTGTTGATCATGACTCCAGATGATGGTGATTTGATAAGGAATAATTTAGTACTTAACAGGCTTTTACATGCACCAACTCCATGTGGGAAGGTAAAAGCAAGAAGCACAAAATGAGAATGCAGCTTTTTTATTTGTGAAAATGCCAGTAAGCTGGAAGAAAGCCGAATAGCAGATGCACAGCCTTTTTTTTTTTTTTCTTAATATATAGAGTTATACAAAACATCCTTTTTTATTATTTTTTTTAATTTTATTTTTATTTTATTTATTTTTTTTTTTATTTCAATTTTTTTTTTTTTTTTTTTTGGGCTAGAAAATCAAATCCAATAAACCGCCTACATATTGTCTTTTTTTTTCTTCCATGTCAACACTTAAAGCTGGCAGGGACATGAGAAATGAACATTCATTAGCGGCTTTTCCTTTATCCTATAAGAACATAATTTTTTTTTTTATGCATGTTTCATACTTTATGATTTTCTTTTTTTTTTTTTTTTTTTTTTTCTTTTCTCTTTTTGTTGCCGAAACATTTTCTATATCAGTCGTATTAGTATTATTAAAAACCTAATAATTGCCTGGAAAGAAACTCCTCTTTTTGTGACCTATTAATGCTGGACAGGTTTCATAACATTTTATGGACTAATATGACATTCTTTTCATAGAAGTCTTCCAATTTGTGGGGTTTTGGCGGGGTCTTTCGGGTCCTTCCTTCCCAGAGCGCTATGCTCTCGATGTAACTTTTTTATTTTTTTTTCCTCCAATTTTGGCCTGAAAAGCACAAAATAAAAATGACCAAAATCTAACGAATACCGTAAACCCTCCAGTAAAAATTATATGAAGAACTCTTGAAATTCATAAGTTTTTATATAATTTTATGGTATTTTTATTACATTTTTATGGCATCATATATTTTTTTTTTTTTTTTTTCAAAACTGCACTGAAATAATCGTCCCATTGTTTTTTGCTTATCCAATGAATCCATTGCATTTGTCATATTACAGCTTTTAACGCAGACGACCTTTCATCAGTGTTAAATCGCATGAGTGTCTCTATTCACTGTAAAAAAAAAAAAAAACAAGTATAAAAGCTGCATAATAATATTGCAAAGAAAAAAAAGACAAAACCCAGATCGAGTTTTTGTATTGAACAATTAGCGCTGTATAATCCATATGGGAATTCTTGCCACAGGAAATGAAATAATCTAATCGTCCTCTTTGCTATTCACTGACCACACTGGCAAAATTGACTAAATGCATATGAATGGGGGATCATCTTAATTGATATTGAATTGAGCACATGGTGAAAGAAAGCCGTCATTGACTGCCCGATTCAGACATCGTATCCTATAAAGTAACCGGTCCGCCTTCTTGGAATGGCTGTCTAAGAATAATAACGTATATACCTTGTTTTATACGTATATACTTCCACTTCATATTTTTATCTCTCATTATTTTTATATAATTTTTTTTTTTTAGCACAGCAGTTTGTCTGCCAATTATCACTTTTATTATACTTTTCTCTTTTTTATGTTACAAAAAGTTTTTTATAAGACTTCTTGAGTGCTAAAAACTACAAAAAGGTTCCAGGTTTTTTTTTTTGTTTTTTTTTATTGGCCTTGTTAAGCCCTGTATCACCATGCAAACTCCTGCCCTTAGACGTATTAGTATAGGACACATAACTGCACCATATGGCCTAAAATTAGTATAAAATAATGGGGAATCAACGTACCCCATCACAGGCTCTGTATGCTCCTCTAGGTGACGCCACATAGAACAAGTGGAACCTATCATATGCCCCCCACGCATGCACCGACATGTGACGTCCCCCCGCGCAGGCACTGCAGTGTGACATCTCCCACGCAGGCACTACCGTGTGACACGATCCCCCCCCCCCACCCCCCGTGCAGGCTGTGCCATGTGCCGCCCGTGCAGGCTCGGCTGGCCGGTTCTTCCCCCGCACAGGCTCAGATGATTCTTCCCCAAATGACGCTTCATTGTTTCTGGCGCTTGTTCCCTGCGCAGGATTTTGTACCTCCCCCAGCGCAGATTCTGCCATACTGGATACACTCGTATCTTTCTTGTATTGTCTGTATTGACCAATGCATTTGGCTGTGTCTACCTAGTGTGACATAGCGATCACTAGTGGGTAGGGGTGTACTTGCTCAGCAGCGATATAAGGCCGGTTTCACATTTACGTTTCAGGGCGCAGCGACGGCCTGCGCACGGCCACCACTAAGTCCCGCCCCTGCCACGCCTCCTCCAGTAGCTCCGTCTCCGGGCGCATGACGCTGCATGCGTCATGCGTCCCCTATCTTTATCACTGAGGACGCAGGCCGTGCGCAGTAGGCGTTTTGGCGGCGCCTGCGTCCTTTTGACGGTGTGCCGACCAGCACCAAACGCAACCTGTTGCAATTTGGTTGCGCTCGGTGCACCGTCAAAAGGACGCATGCGCAGCCAAACGCATACTGCGCACGGCCTGCGTCCTCAGTGATAGATAGGGGACGCATGCAGCGTCATGCTACCAGAGGAGGCGCGGCAGGGGGCGGGGCTTAGCGGCGGCCATGCGCAGGCCGTCGCTGCGCCCTGAACCACAAATGTGAAACCGGCCTAACATGCAGGAGGACTCTAATTTTCTTTAAAAGTTCACCTGGGTTTATTGCTCCATATCCCCAGCAGCACAAACACAAAGTAAAACAGCCTTTAGATCCTGCAAAACAAAATAACAATGTCCACAAACAGGGCTCCGCCCCGTCTGGCCTGTGGGCACACAGGCTGTGCCATGTCCAGCACGCAGGCTCTATAGCCTAAACACAGTCTTTCTTACCCCAGTCAGCATACCACGGATCCCTGTCCGTTACCTGTTGGTGTCGGCCACACAGGTTACCGGATGCCTTTTATCCATTGAGGTATCCCACAATGTCTCTCACTGACCCCGGTCAGTAACACTCAAGGTTATCAGACCGTCTGCTCCGGAGGTATCTCACAGACTAGCCAGCACTGCCACATGTGCCATACACACAGGCTACTGGTCAGGTGATCATGACACAACCACATACAGGGTTCATCTTGGGTATTCAGACACATACCCCTTGGTTGGGTATGTAGGTGCCTGGACCCACCCATCTCTCCAAGTCACTTGGAAGCCTCCCAATGTATAGCAAATCCCTCAGCAGTAGATCTGCTGAGCAAAACACGCCCAGGCTTCCATCACAGGGCCACCCACCTCTGCGATAAATACCGCCCATCCATCACATGACCAGTCGCCATTCCACACTAGACACAAATTCTGTGAAAAAATAAGGTCTACTCTTCCTTAGTGATCAGAGAGTGACCGAGGATCTGCACACAGAACCTTATCCCTTAGCATTTACTTAGGCTTCCAGATTGATAAAATGCTTGCTTTCTACTGCTAATGAGATGACTGCGCCAATTCTGTCCCAGTCTATGCAGAAAAGTTGAAAAGGAAAACTGTTGTGAAACAGTGAATATCATAGGATAGGTGTGGTATGTGTGTATATATAATATATGTGTGTATATATACGGTATATCTCACACCTGTCTTCTGGAATAGTCAGGCATTTACGTGTGTACTTCTATGTCCACCTGTTATTTTTGCATGTGTATTTATATTCATCTGATAATATTCCAGCACACACAACATCTAACTACCGGTCAGTACAATATTTTAATTGTTAACGATTCTTCTCTCCTAGTGGCTTTTCACGGTGTCCCTTTAAAAATTAAGAAAGAACCCCACAGCCCCTGCTCTGACCTGAACACCGCCTGCAGTCAAGATCAGCCATTTAAGTTCAGCTATGGAGAAAAGTGCCTGTACAATGTCAGGTAAGCGCTCGATACGGGCGACAGATGGCCGAGAAATCTCGTTAGTTTGACGTGTCTGGGATGTTCGATGAAAGTGGGAAACTTTTGAAGGACCTTTCGACGGTCTCTGATCTTTTTTTTTTTTTTCACCATCGACCTTCCTAAAATTTTAATTCATGCAGACTCCACCCCTATATAATATTTAGCATCTTAGTATTACATATTTTGGATAAGTTGAAGTGATGGATTATACTATAAGAACCAATTGTAGTTGAAGTCCCCCCCCCCCCCCCCCCAAAAAAAAAAAAAAAAAAAACAACTCTGGGAACCAAGTGTGGTGTCCATCCCTATAAAACTAGCAATTTTAATATTCTATATTAGATATTTGCATTTTTTTTGTAAGTTTCTAATAAGCCCAGTTATTCCCATAGATATTGTTATAATTTTCGTTTTACAGGTGGCTTTGTTTCTTGTCATGTCCTTATACACAGACTTCTACTGGGTTTGTGTTTATGCTAAGTTGCTTGAATTGATCGAATCTGACGAAAATCTAATTTGCAAATTTTACTAAAATTTTAGTAGAGAAATACAAATGTTCTCCGATAGGATTGGTGGTCCAAGTCATTAAAAAAAAAAAAACAATAAAAAAATGTTAGTCACCTTACCGACCAGTCGTACCACCACAGCATCTCCCCGGCCGGTCCTCCGCTGGCTTCCTCTCTCTCCATTTCCGATCTTCTCCTCACTCTCTTAGCTCTTCTCTGCCTCCAGCACTGACCAGATCTGGACCTCTAAAATCCAGCTGGTTGCCATTTTTCTTGATTTTTAAAGACCATTGAATCGAAAAAAAAATTGTATTCTAATGAATCCAAATTTTGGAGGTCAAATTTGTAGCAATTTTGATCCACTTTGAATCTATTTGCTCATTTCTATCATTGACTAATCAGAAGAAGCAGAGTTACAGCATAAAATCTAGGTGGTTCCTCCTCCGTCTATAATGAGACAGATAATCAATTTTTTTGACTCCATTAGACAATGCAGCCAAGTCCGAGTCAATTATAAACCGGACTAATGTGTCAGATCTCAAAATCGCCCAACATTTTAGTAAATAAATGACAAATGTGCAACCCCCCGGACACTGTCACTTTGCATAAAGTGTAAGATGAGGCTGACGGTGGATTTCAGGCTTCCTTTGACTCCATTAGACAATGCAGCCAAGTCTGAGTCAATGCTAAACCGGACTAATGTGCCAGATCTCAAAATTGCCCAACATTTTAGTAAAGAAAAGACAAATGTGCAACCCCCCCGGACACTATCAGTTTGCATAAAGTGTAGGATGAGGCTGACGGTGGATTTCAGGCTTCCTTTGACTCCATTACACAATGCAGTTGAGTGAGATTCGCTTCATACATGTGCCATAATGGGACAGAGCTGAAAATCTGGTTACATTTATATAAAATAAATGACAAATATGAAAACTCTCAGAGTTTTGACTTCTGCAAACAGTGTGTGCAGAAATCTATTAAAAAAAAAAAAAAAAGCTTGAAAAAAATAATATATTTTTAAAAATCTTAAATGAAGGTGCAGATTTCTGTTTATTGAGTCCACTAGAGAGGAGAATTTACAATCACCGACAAAAAAAATTTAAGACACCTTTGTGATTTACAGGTCTGTGCAGATGGCACTTATATAATTTACGGGGCTGTTTTGGGGCCTCTTGGCTCTAAGATCCCTGTAGATGAAAAATAATGCTTTTCAGCAGAAGTGTTTACACGCAGCTTTTTAACCTTTGCTTTTTTTTCCCCTTACTGTAATGCATTTTTGTTTAGCATAGACGAGACAGGCTTTTAAAGTGATTTACATTGCTCCGCTCGTCCGGCGGTGAGTGTATTGTGACTCGTAGGTAGGCGACATAGGGCGATCACATGATTCTCCTTCAGCTTCTATGTAAATATGTCTAATGTAGCAAGGACATCTGTTACATTGTAGCCTGGAAAGGTTGCTTCATTCTCCCTTCTTCCAAAAATTTGGAAAAAAAATCCCTGGAAAAGTTTAGTCCTTTGAGTTGGACCCATCCTCTTATCGCTCAATTGTCCCAGAACTTTTTCTTTTGTTGATGCTGATCCCAAGGTGTCCTACCATCGGGTCAACTATCGATCTTCTGTAATATGTGGGCGTGAGTTCCATTTTCTTGCAATGCCTCTAGAGGTGAAATGAGGTATTGCATTGATCTCATATGTAAATGTGAGGGCTTGCTGGATTCTTCATTGCAAGAGTTGTTTGCAATTTTACTACTCTAAATAAAGTGATGTCTTCTTCATCTATTCAAACAGAGCTTTAGGATTTGATATATGCGTTCTCTTAAAGGGGTTGTCCAGGGAAAAAAAAAAAGCCAGCCTTCTACAGATTGAGTATGATATTGCAGCTCTACTTTATTGCAGTGAGCTGCAATACCACGCACAACCTCTACACAAGGGTGGCAGTGTTTTTGGAAGAAAGCAGCCATGTTTTTCTAATCTTGGACTGATTTTTATTAAATACCACCCTTTTGTTTGCAATCCTTGTTATATAAAGGCAAATCGCTCCATCTCCCATATCGGTGCATCACATGGCAGATTTTCTGAGTGAAGACTCCTCTTAGTCGAGTTCTTACCACCGTATTGGCTAGAATTCAGATCAGCAATGTGTGGATTCCATCGGAAGATAAACCTGAGCTCTAACTCCTGTAGAAGCCACAACCGCTGCTGCGTTTTGTCTTCTGCTTCAGACAGCATAAAAATATCCAAAAGTTGTACATATAGCATTTAATACTTATGAGTCCTTTTATTACCTGCACATTTTGGTTCTACTGGAATCGAGCACATCAGATACTCTCCACGAGTAGCGAGCATAGTGGAAGTGAAGGTGAAACTCGAGCATTTTCCAGAGGACCGTTTCATTTAAGGTGAAAAATCTCTTGATCTCTCTTTTCTCTCTCTGATCTCTCTCTGATCTCTCTTCTCCCTCTCTCTGATCTCTCTTCTCCCTCTCTCTGATCTCTCTTCTCCCTCTCTCTGATCTCTCTTCTCCCTCTCTCTGATCTCTCTTCTCCCTCTCTCTGATCTCTCTTCTCCCTCTCTCTGATTTCTCTTCTCCCTCTCTCTGATCTCTCTTCTCCCTCTCTCTGATCTCTCTTCTCTCGCTCTCTCTTTCGATATCTCTTTTCTCTCTCGATGTCTCTTTTCTCTCTCGATGTCTCTCTTTTCTCTCAATCTCTCAGCGGGGTATTACCATGCTTCATTGCGGCGCTCGGTGTTGTGAATTCCCTGACTCAGACTTCTGAGCCGAAGCTCCCTCCGGTGGTTACTTGAGGTAGTAGAGCTGGCCAGATTGACAGAGGTCTACCACCTGGTGATGATGATGATGATGATGATGATTGGAGATCTGGGGTTACTGATTGGAGTATTTAAGTCTGCAGACTTCCTGCAATCCCTGCTGGTGATTGCTTTCTTGTTCATTCAGAGGTCTGATGTCTCCTGCCCTGATCCTGCATTGGTTCAGCTAAGTGGTTCATTTTCTAATCCTTTGTGTCGGATCTGGTTTGTCTCTCTCTGCTTGTCGTGCGGGTTCAGCTTGCTCCTCTGGTGGCTTTGCTGGACCACCGCTCATATATTACAGCCTGTGTCAGTTTGTTCAGTCCCCTGTTATATTGGTCTCTTTTGCTTTGCTTCCGGTTCATACCGGAGTGCTGATATAGTGGGGGCGAAGTCGCGTGACTTCAGTGTTTTTTTGTACATCAGACGTGTTGGATTTTTAAGGGTTTTTGCGTGACTGCAGACAGTGTCTTTCCTTTCCTATCTGTTCTATTTGGGGTCTGCTCCGGGGCAGTTTGGATTTCACCTTTCTGGCTTTAGGCTTAGTTAGCTCTCCGGCTGTGCCGAGGTGTCTAGGGCATCGTAGGTACGCTCCACGGCTACTGCTAGTTGTGTGGATAGTATCAGGGGTCTGCAATCTGCTTAGTTACCAACCTCTCTGGTTTTCTGGTGGCTTAGCCTGTTCCTGCTATCATCCTCGGTGACCAATTCATAACAGCGCGGCTTAGATGATTCAAATGAGCTTCCTACAGGAACTTGAGCACCACGTGCTATATGGCACTGCTCGATGGTTGATTGAGTATGGAGCAGTGCTGAGCACGCTCACACATCACTGCTTGCTTTTTAGTTTCCTGTGTTACGTGTTTGTACAATGAATTGAGAGTAAATAATTGTGGATCTATATTTCCTTTTTAGTGCCTATAATCAGAAACCACAAGTTGGAATGAGGCCCTCTAACCCCCCAACCCCTTCAAGCACTCCAGTGTCCCCACTACATCATGCATCACCGAACACAGCACAGAATCCTAAAGCAGATCGTCTCTTTCCTACACATCTTCCACCATCCCAGCCGATCCCAGACAGCACCTACACAATGGACCATAGGTAAGTCACTGCTTGACTTGGGATGATTTAGCGAATCCTGCTTTGAGCAGGGGGTTGGACCAGATGGCCCAGGAGGTCCCTTCCAACTCTGCAATTCTATGATTCTATGATCCTTTGAAAATTCTGAGAGTCTCTTAGGGCATTTTTCCACGTAGCGGAAACATTCAGTATTTGCTGCGGATTGAACCCTGTGCACAGCCGCAGCGTTTAACCCACAGCGGCCAGATGTTCCAACATAGTGGAGGGGATTTTATGAAATCCCGTCTCCACTGTGTCCGATTACAAGGGTGACACACCCGCTAAACCGGACATGCGGCGCGTCTTTTTACAGCCTATACTATGGGTATGCTGCAGTAATTCCAGATGTGTTCAATGAGCACATCCGGAATCACCACACGTACAGACGGGGGTGAGGCTTTGGGTGGAGTGGGGTTTCCACTCCGTCCAAAGCGCCGACAATCTGGTACATGGAAACGAACCCTAAGGGTCTGAAAGGGGCTATTTCCATTGCTGCTATAGGCTGATTCCTTTGGGTTCCTCTACTGGCTGCTACTTTTGACATAGAAGCATTGGCCTGTCGGGCATTTCCCTTCCCACGGCCATGACATGAGATAGGTAGTATTACAGGGCAGCCATACATAGAGTGCAAAGATAGTTCGAGTCCACTAGAACAGAAACTTCTGATAGAACAATATTGTTCTGGTTTTATGATATCTATGATCCCAGCGGAAAAGAATTTTAAGCAACTTCTATAAAGAGAGTCACTTAAAGGGGTTGTCTTCTAGGAGTTGGTTATAAGTAGGAAGAGGCTAAGGCAAGCACCAATGAGTCACTCAGCCTTCATGAACCTATTGAAATGAAAGACTAAGGAAGAAAAAGTTTGTTGCACTTCTTTAATAGGGAGAGCCTCAAAAATAAGCCGATTACATTTTGTCTCCAAGCGATGTGCTGCAATCTGCTCAAGAACCTCGTTGCAAGCGTGTAATTCCTCTACAGCACCACCAATGGTGATATGAGGCATTGCATGGAGTCCACTGAAGTTAATCCTTTCCAGCATTGCTGGGTCCTCCAGAGATGCTCTTTGTAGACACTCTCTTCTGTGTAATTTATTCCGATCCTTAATGAAGGACTTTACTCGATCAGATACATGTTGGTGGGATCGAGCGATGCCACTTTTTTTAATGTATATTCATGAACTGAGTTGTTTTAGCAATCATAACCCAGTGAAGTAAACTGAGCTCTCTGTATACAAGGCCGGGCTCTCATTGGTGATTCCTTACCCCTATATTCTTACACAAGCATGGAAATTCCACATCTTTTTTGTATATTCGTTTTTGCATTGCAAATGTTCCTTTCGCAAAGTAAAATGCAACTGTGCTGTTCACTAATGGTTTTGAATCACCTTGGCTGGAAAAAATGCGTCTCATGCCGGTGTCAAGCTCGTAGCAAAAAAAAAAAACCATCGCTCCCGATCTCTTGATTTGTTGCCGCCTCTTATCCCCGTCCATAAATCCACCTTCCGCTTGTGACCTTCAATGAATAGCGCTGAGGAATCACTTTGATTATCTCACATTGCACCTTTAAAATTCAATCACACAATTAACCTTTGGCTGCCGTTCCTCTATAGTTTCATTCCTTCCTTTTTGCAAAAAAAAAAAAAGAAAAAAATGGATTTGTTTTATAATAACTAATAAAAAAATTGGATTCAGAATTTAAGGAGTGTCTCCGGAGCTGGCAAAAGTGGAGCCAAAAATATGTGCTAATTGCTTTTTATGTGTTTTTATGATCATTTTACAGGTGAAACTTTTTTTCTTAATTTTTATGTACCGTCAAGTTTCGTGACTTTGTTTGGTTTTTGTCTAACACTGGGTTGGGTAGATGGCAAACGCATAAAAACAAAAGCCAGGTATGGGTCATGCAGGAGTGACTTCAGTAGAGAGGAAAATGTATTCACTTCCACAAGGAAAGACTAGAAGCAATGGGATGAAACTGAATGGGAGGAGACACAGATTAGATATTAGAAAAAACTTTTTGACAGAGTGATCAATGAGTGGAACAGGCTGCCATGAGAAGTGGTGAGTTCTCCTTCAATAGAAGTCTTCAAACAGAGGCTGGACAGATATCTGTCTGGGATGACACAGAGGCTGGACAGATATCTGTCTGGGATGATTTAGCAAATCCCTCTTTGAGCAGGGGGTTGGACCACATGGCCCAGGAGGTCCCTTCCAACTCTACGATTCTATGATTCTATAAACCTAAAACAAAAAACTCCAGATCCTGTTATTTGATCCTACTGCCCTTTAGGACCCATATAGCTAATCATAAACTTTTTCTAGGCAACCATGATCCAAAGACTGAAATATGGAATCATAGTTCCAGTTTCTTTGGAAGGCTAATGACCCAACCCAAGCTTTAAAGATGTGCCAAAGGCTATTTTCTCCAATCCCCTCCCCCGATTTTCAGGTCAAGAAGACCAGCCATTTCGAGGCAAGGCTTCATCTCTTAACAGAACGATGGGATTGCATATGTTAAAACCAACCCTGGCCAATCCTCAGTTCTTGGATTTCTTCCATTAGGGAGGCCCCTACAGATTGGCTTTAATTCAGCTTGTGGGCAGAATACCGAATAAAGGCCCTCATACACATTGGATAGCTGGTGGCCAAACTCCTTTTGAAAAAACTTGTATTTTCTAAATAGATGCTGCCAGACTCCTGGTTGGGTTGGAGGAGGGTCGGGAGGCCCCAATACCAGAAAGACTATCGATGGGTTCCGCCAACTTTAGTTTAATGGAGATCTGTAAGGATCGTAAACTTACGCCATGATTTGGAAGCCTTCTGCTTCCTTTTGTGCCCAAAGCATGCCATCCGATATTTAGGTGCTCAACTGTAGGATGTTTTGAGCCCTGCCCCTTTGACCACAAGAACACCCACAAAACCCTGTATTAACTCTTTGTGGTCCATATCCTGAAACCATATACTGTATATTCAAGCTTGATAGACCTACCCCAATAAAGGTGACCAAACTCTTGGATACTGTGCTCTGATGAGGCCGAAAAAAACAGTACATGACTTGGATGCCGGCTAAACGAAAATTTGTAGACAGAACTATTTCGAAGTTAGTTTTAATTTTTTAAAATTTTTAATAATTAGTTTCTATTCTCTGATTTTTTCCAAACCAGGTTTCGTCGGCAGCTCTCAGAACCATGCAATTCGTTTCCTCCGCTTCCTACGTTGCCAAGGGAAGGCCGACCTGTCTACCAACGACAAATGTCTGAGCCAAGCATCCAGTTCCCTCCTCAAGGATTTAAGCAAGAATATCATGATCCGGTGTATGAACACAGCACTATGGTGGGCAATGCCCCCAACCAGAACTTCCCTCCACCTCTTATGATTAAGCAGGAACCTAGAGATTTTGCTTACGACTCAGGTAAATGTCCATGTTGTATTTCTTTTGCTTACTGTCCACTTTTTGTTGAAATTTTGAGTTTTGACGACACTTAAATCATTGTGTTATCCTCTGGTTGGCCAGTCCATCCTGGTATGCATTTTATGATTACATTTTTGTAAAATAACATGAGATGGATATTACAGAGTGATGGACCAACCTCTCCCAAGGAGGGAACATCTCCAAGAAAAGATGACGTGACTCAATGAAGCTGGGGGGGGGGGGGGTGAAGCAGTTGTGTATACTAAATATGGATCCCACCAAAACTGAAGTGCAATAACCTTAACATCTTCTTTGAAACAGTTGTCATGCCATTGTGATGAAAGTTTTCTAGAATGCTGAGATGAGCGTTCATAGGGAATGTCAAAGTGTAGATTTTACATATCAAACTTTACAAAAAAATTGCCTCCATGGACAAGTACGACCACATTTTTCACCAGAAGTTTAAAAGTGAGCATGGTAGCTGGATGTCTACATGCATATGTAACCCAACCATGCACAAAGTCTCTCCAACTCTCATTTGAAGGATTTAATTCAGGTGTTGTGCAGTTGACTAGATAATCTGACTACTGGTCTTCCTGATGCATCTCCCACCATTGCCTTGACTTCTCCGGTAGGGACATGACCATACGGCTAACTAAAAATTTAGGAAACTTCTCTATCTAGACTTTTTTGAAGAAAAAAAATAGAATAAAGTTGCCCAAATACTAAGTTTAAAGCTGGATTGACATTGAGGCTTGGGAACCAGTCATTTCCCGAAAGACTTTATCTCAAGGCTAAATTATTTTCCACCAGAGTCTCATTTCTTTAAAAGTCATCACGAGTCCTATTTTCAGGTGGTGTGTAATATTGATGCTGACCCTGGTTAGACTACATTTAGTTGAGTTGTAATACCAGACTCGATCTCTGGACTGGTGCGCCTTCTGAGGGAAAAAATGAAGCCATGCTTTCTATCTTCTATGTGCTGTCTTTGTTATGGGTCTCTGGCTACTTTTGTCCCATCTACCGTTCATTAAGCCTCATGTTGTTATTGACTTGCATTATACTTCAAGTGGTCATTTTTGAGGAGCGCTACACTTCACCTAATGCTGTGCGCAACACGTTATTGACCTACATCACGCCCCGAATGATTGTATGGGTCCTAGTGATTAAAAGACGTAGTCAAAAATTACCAAAGTCTGAGAATAAGGATAGAAGTTGGAAGAACCAATTGTAGGAGCAAAGGTGGTGGGACAGGAAAAAGAAGGGCCAAGGAGCGGTGAATATCATCAGAATTTTTTTTTAAAACACCTCTTCCTGGCAACCTATAATCCAGAAAAAAAAGATTCCAACTGAGATTTCACTATATTTATTTAGTCTAAAGCAAATAACAAAAAAATGGATTTTGGTGAATCCGAATACTTTTGCAAATACGAGACGAATTTGATTAGTTTCGAGGAAAAAAGCTTTGAGCAGAATTACTCGGCATGTACAAAGGCCATACTGAAAAAAATAAAAAATAATATAATTAAAAAAAAAAAGTAAAGAAACAAAAATAAAATAAAAATGACTGACTCAGTTGCTCAAGCTTTGCTTAATGAGAGCAGCACGAATAAACACCCGTATCATTGAGATCAAGAGTTACAGTAAGTGCTACTGTCTGGTTATTTGATTTGAGAATTGCGCAGTCTGGATTTCCTCTCTATGCATTAGGAGGGGTCACGGGAACGCAGGCTGCCTTTTAAATCCGTAATGGAAATTCTGGAGATGGTCTTTAAACCAATCACATAGGTTTTAGCCATGACTGATTGACCTCCAGGGGGGCTGCCTTTTGTAAGCCCTGTCTTACATGAATGGTCTTTGTATAGCTCAGAGCTTCATTCATAAAGTCGACGACGGGGTCGGGGCTAAAAAAAAAAAAAAAAAAAAAAAAAGATCTCGGAGTCGTTCAATAATTTTGAGCTTGAAGGTTTAAAGTTCCATCAGCTGTTCTGCTTGCCAGATAACTTCCAGCCATGATTAATGCTCGCTGACTGTGCCAATATGTTATATGACTCTACTTTATGGGCTCCGTGTGTCCCGGATATACACAGAAGTAGAGAGCTGTGATCTCAACTGTGAAAGATTAAAAAAGAAATACTCTGTTGTGAATTCCATTCAACTTTTTCTTTTTTTTTGCCTTGCCGGTATTGTGGGAAACCTAGCCAACGCTGAGTGTTAGGGCTGCGCGCCCACATGCAGAAATCTCTGTGATCGGCCCATTCATCCAAATGATGCTTGCAGATATCTATGTTGGAAATGTATGAAAATCCCCTTAATTGGGCAGGTGGAGGGATAGACCGCTACACAAGTATATCAAGTTTAGTAAAAGGATTTTCCGGAAACTAACAACTTTTTTTATTCTACAGAAAGGATAAAATAAGTCATAATAACCGTACAATTCCCCCATACATCCGTTTCTGATCTGCGCTGCTCCCACTTCCGAGGCTGGTCTCCGTACTACCTGCGCTGTCACAGATGGACGTGTGATTGCTGCAGCCAATCTATAGCTGCAGCGGTGACCAACCCATCACCGATATAGCCAGTGATTGGCTGCAGAGGTCACTCTTTTATGAGCAGGAAGTACAGAGTTCAGCAAAAGATTTAGGAAGCATTGCCATGGGCTTGACGGGGATTGTTAATGGAAACGTAACTTGTTTTATTTCTGTATTTTTTATGTGTGTGTGTGTGTGTGTGTGTGTGTGTGTGTGTGTGTGTGTGTATATATATATATATATATATATATATAATATATATATGTTATGGTACAAGTGCTTTTTTTTTTTTTTTTTATTCGGGGCTCCCAATTCATGCAATTGTTCAGTAGTTTTGGCCTCTGATAGGTGAAGTTTTAGGGTCTGGGTGGATTTATCATCTGGTATGATAACTCTGTCTGCACTTGGCTCCCCCTAGTGGGCATTGCAGGCAGGTAATGTTTTAGCTGTTAACCTTTATGCAAAATTGAGGATTGTTGTTTGTTATCCATTTTGAAACACAATCGCAACCAATATACTTATTTGATAGAGTTAGTGACCAACTTTGCAAAGAAAATATATAAGCAATATTTGAAGTTGTGTTTCCCCCTGATTCCTTTTTTTGTCATGAGTTTACCCCTGTACTTTTTTTTTTTTTTTTTTTTGGCCAGGTGTGGCTCTGTTTCTAAAAGAAAATGGCATACTTTTCATGACCCTGGTAAATTACTTTAAGCAAAGAACCCATCATCCCCTACAATTGTTTTGTTTTTCCCCTTTACTCTTCTGCATTGGTTGCTGTTTTCAGCATTTATTGGCTGCTGTGGATCGCTTCCCTGTGTAAATACTTTTTTCAGGGAAACGCTCTTCGTCAAAAGTGCGCATAATTTGACCTTAACGTTTTGAAGCACGGGGTTGTTTTTATTTTTGTAACTTCATGCACTTGCTTTCATTTTGCCTTAATTAGTTTCTTGGCAAGTCTCCTCCAGCGACACTCTTTTCATTTTCAAGTATCTGATAATAATTGTTTTTATTCAATATCTTTTGCAAAGATGCAAACACAACTCCAGCTAAGTTTAATTGTATTGTATTCTATCATTTTGTGTTTGTTTATTTTTTACTTATTTTTCATTTTTTGTTTTTTTTAATATTTTTATTTTTTCTTTGCTTGTTTTATGCATTTCTTTTCTTTAGAATTTTATATAAGATATCACCATTATGTTCTTTATTAAAAAATAAATTGATAGTCTTACAATTTTTAAACTGGGTCTGTTTTAGACTCACACATACTCATAAGCTTTTTCAGCAGGCTCATTACCATCAGAGGCAGGATTACAATGACAGGTAGCACCGCCAGACACAGCTGATAACACAGAATCCACCAATCACAATAGGCGATGTTGCAACTTCTCCTGCTACTCTCTCTTCACGGTGACCTTTGCACATGCTCATTAGATGCTTCAATACAATTGGTTCTATTGCTGCTAATGTAATTTCCTGAAACTATGGGAAGCTAGTCTAAAGACTAATTTTCCAGTGTGAAAATTGCAAGATTTTATTTTACTCTACATATATTAAAATATTTATAAATATAGCCATTAACGAAAGTGTTGGCATCTTTCAAATTGTTCCAGAAAGTGAAGTATTTCCCACAGAAAATTATTGCAATTCCACTTGTTTTGTTATAGACATGTGTATTATCATTTGTTTGTATTGGAACAACACAAAAAAAAACAGAGGGGGAAAAAAGGCAAATTGGACATAATTTCAAATAAGCCCCAAAAATAGGCTGGACAAAAAATGTTCGCACCTTCCATTTAATATTTGATTGCACCTTTTGGTGTAAATAACTGCAATCAATCGCTTCCTATAACCATCCCCAAGCTTCTTACACCTCTCAGCTGCAATTTTGGGCCACTCTTCTTCTTACAAACTGCTCCAGGTCTCTGATATGTGAATTCGACTTCTCCCAACAGCAACTGTAAGATCTCTCCACAGGTGATCAATGGGATTTAGATCCAGACTCATTGCTGCCACTTCAGAACTCTCAAATGTTTTGTTTCCATACATTTCTGGGGGCTTAGGAAGTATGTTTAGGGTCATTGTCTTGCTGGAAGACCCTTGACATAGGATGCAAACCCAACTTTCTGACACTGGACACTACATTGTAACCCAAAATCCGTTGGTAATCTTCAGATGATGCCTTGCACACAGTGCCAGAGGTCACAAAACAACCTCAAAACATCTTTTGAACCTCCACCATATTTGACTGTAGGTACTGTGTTCTTTTCTTTGTAGGCCTCATTCTGTTTAGGTAAACAGTGCTGTACCAAAAAGCTCTATTATGGTCACATCTGTCCACAAGATGCTTTCCCTGAAGAATTTTGGCTTACATGCATACATTTTGGCAAACTGCAGTCTAGCTTTTTGAAGTCTGTGTCAGCAGTTGGGTCCTCCTGGGTCTACTGCCATAGTGTTTCATTTCATTCTAATGCTGCTAGCTTGCACTGACACTGATGCACCCTGAGCCTGCAGAACAGCTTGAGTTTATTTGGAACTTGGGGTTGCTTATCTACCATCTATCTGCGTTGCAACCTTTCATCAATTTTTCTCTGCCGTCCACATCCAGGGACAATTAGCTACAATGCCATGAGTTGTAAACGTCTTGATTATGTTGCGCACCGTGGACAAAGGAACATCAAGATCTCTGGAGATGGACTTGTCACCTTGAGATTGTTTAAATTTTTCAACAATTTTGTTTCTCATGTCCTCAGACAGTTCTCTTCTCCTCTTTCTGTTCTCTGTGCTTATTGTGACACACAAGGCAAAGATTGAGTCAAATTCTCCCCCTTTTATCTGATTTCCGGTGTGATTTCCACAGTGTCCATACCTGTTACTTGCCACAAGGGAGTTTGAACGAGCTTCACAGGCTTGTAACAAAGTTGTTTACCCTCAATTTTGGAAAGGTGCCAATTTTGTTTGGACCATTTTTGGGAATTTTGTGTGAAATGTTGTTACAATACAGAAATACTTCATTTTCTGGAACAATTTCAAGGGTGCCAACACTTTCGGTCAATTATTTACATTGCAACTGGATAATTGTTTGGGAGGCCTTATAAAATCATAGAATCGTAGCGTTGGTAGGGACCTCCTGGGCCATCTGGTCCAACCCCCTGCTCAAAGCAGGATTCGCTAAATCATCCCAGTCAGATGTCTGTCCAGCCTCTGTTTGAAGACTTCTATTGAAGGAGAACTCACCACCTCTCGTGGCAGCCTGTTCCACCCATTGATCACTCTAACTGTCAAGAAGTTTTTTCTAATATCTAATCTGTGTCTCCTCCCATTCAGTTTCATCCCATTGCTTCTAATCTCTCCTTGTGCAAATGAGAATAAAGATGATCCTTCTACAATGTGACAGCCCTTGAGATATTTGAAAACAGCTATTAAGTCTCCTCTCAGTCTTCTCTTTTGCAAACTAAACAATCCCAAATCCTGCAACCTTTCCTCATAAGACAGGGTTTGCAGACCGGTCACCATTCTGGTCGCTCTTTTCTGAACTTGCTCCAGTTTGTTGATGTCTTTTTTAAAATGTGGTGCCCAAAACTGGACACAATATTCCAGATGAGGTCTGACCAAAGAGGAGTAGAGGTAAATAATGACTTCACGTGATCTAGACTGTATGCTTCTGTTAATACATCCTAGAATTGCATTTGCCTTTTTTGCTGCTGCATCACACTGTTGACTCATATTCAGTCTGTGATCTATTAGTATACCCAAGTCTTTTTCACATGTGCTGTTGCCTAGCCCTATTGCTCCCATTCTGTATATGCTTTTCTCATCCATATGCTTGCACCCACTGCTTTTCCCATGGTGCTTTTCCATATTTCCTCGATGGATAGATAAAAATCATGATTTAAGCAATAGGTCATTGTGTGACGATGACTTGCCTTTAAGCTAGGCTCTGCTTTGCTTATGCACAGTCCTAGATAATCACATTATATGCGGACTATAAAATATGTGATGGTCTATTCGCGCTAATCTGTTTTTTTTTTTTTTTGTTTGTTTTTTTTCCATCCAATAAAGAGTTGGAGCCGAGATGGTCTCATGGAATTACATTTATTTAGCTTTAGTAATGTCTTAATCAGGGAGCGAGATACAATTAGTCTTCAGCGTTTTCTAATTGTTTGCTTTGAAGTCACCCTGTTTAACCAGTGCAAATAGTTCTGTGTTTTGTATCAACATTTCGTACAGTTTGAAACTGTAAATGCTAAATTTCATTGATGTGACTGGTTATTAGATAAGGTAGAAATGGAAGCAGCCGGCAATTTAATTAGCTACTATTTTTCTGAGCAAGTCATTACTTTGATGAACCTCAGAGCAATGTTTATGGCTCCTAATTAACCATGTTAGTCATTTGATTGAATAATCACTTTAGAAATGTTTCTGCAATTTGATTAGGCCCTGACCCGCTCTTAGAGTCACAAATTAACAGTTAGACCTTTCGAAAGACTCTGGAGGATTCTGGGAATTTATCTTTTTTAAAACATCATATTGCGTTTGCATTAGAAGACACCCCCCCCCCCCCCCCCCCAAGTCCAAAATATCATATTAAACGGGACCCCCATTCAAAAACCAATTTATTTTTTTTTTTTTTCTTTTTTACAACTAACCCTTTGATTTAAATTAAAAATTGTGTAATACCATATTTTTGCCTGTGGTGGCGCTGTGAGAAAATTGTGCTCTTTATTAGTTAATTTCCCCATAGATCACATTGATTGCTGCTGAGAGTAGTTGAAACGGGAAAACTTTTCATAAGCTAATTTTTATGGACAGGAAAAAGATTTGCCCATGTATTACATGGCCAGCCCATAGATTTTATTAAAAACGGTTTAATACTTTAGTTCTCCTGCGGGGGCACTGCAGGAAAACTGTACGTTTACTGTCAACGTTCTCCATAGATCAGGCTGATCACAGTCTGAGCAATAGGAAAACTTAATAGCAGACAATGTCTAGGGCAGTGGTTCCCAAACTCCAGTCCTTGCGGACCCCAACAGGTCATGTTTTCAGGATTTCCTTAGTATTTCACAGGTGATGGAAGTATCATCAAGGCATCAGGAATTCTCTCACATGTGTAACACTATGGAAATCCTGAAAACATGACCTGTTAGGGTCCGCGAGGACTGGAGTTTGGGAACCACTGGTCTAGGGGACCCTTTTAGTATAAGTTTACACTCAAGTGCTTGTTCACACATTGCATTTCTGAAAGTGTATTAGCACTGCTTATCGGCACTCCTTCACAGCGGCCCACCGGGGAATTCTCCTGCTCTCCGGTGGGCCAGTCCGAGCCTTTCCCTAGTGTCATCTCTCCCCCCTTCGTTCACAGCTGCATGTTGTCTCACGGCTGTTTGACAGCGACAACACATGCAAGGATAGGAGCTTGTTTGTTAGGCAATCCCTGCATGTGTTGCAGCCGTTGAAAAGCCGCAAAATATGCAGCCGCGGTGACTCGAACATATTAGTCGAGCACGCCGAAAACACTATCGGCACACAAGAATGCTCGGATAACACTTTATCCAAGCATGCTCGCTCATTACTAGTAATACTTCCCCTGTGCTGCCTCTGCAGAGGAATAGTACGCTTGCTTCCAACTTCCTCCACCGATCGCAATGATTGCCGAACCTAGGAGCAACACAACTTTCCTTAGCAATTTTTTTTGGGGGGGACCTCTTTAATTAAAAGTGATTGTCCAAAGTGGATGACCCCTTTAAGTTTATACAGCTCTCAGCAGAGTTGACGCGTCTTCTACTTTCTGTCTTTGTAAGACCATTATTGTTAAAATCGCTGGCTCAATATTTACCAAGAGCAAACATGGTAATCTTCTGTAAGAACATCATATCCGCTTCCCAAGTCCAAATTTGTTGTACAAAAGTTTGGTGATGGTTGTAGAAGAACAAAAGCGCGTTTGTGCCGGTGGCTAAAGAGAGAGCGTACCCCGTCATTACTCCCGTGATGGTCACTGTTGCTTTATTCATGCAGAGAATTGAAACCTTAGTGATCCGGAATGACTTTACTGGGGAGCAGACATGTCCGTGTGATCAGGATGAGCTTTCATCATAGCTGTGAACTTTTTGATTTTTTTTTTTTTCTTGATGTTTGGAGCTGCTAGTGTTTCCCCCATTGTTGCACAGTGATTGTTGCCCATAACAATACATAGAGCTGAGCGATAGTTATATGTATACCCTATGGACATAGGGTCAGACTTTTAGTTATTTCCCATTCTAAAAGCATTTTTTTAAAATTTCTTATCATTCTATATGGAAAAGTACAAAACTTCATGATAAGAGTCATATGTATTCACTGACATCTTCGCAGTTCTCATTTTGGCACTTGTTTGGTTCCCAGCTGGTCTCCACTTTCTACTCCTCCTGGACACACAGATAAATGACTGCTCCACCAATGATTGGCTGCAGATGGTCACATGTTCTTTTGTTGAGACATCCTCCTCTCCTTAACAGAAAGTAGAGACCAATAGAGGACATGGCAGCATCATAACGGTAGTAGTTGTAGAAAGTCAAGGGGAGTATTACTTTTTAATTCAGATATTTTTTTTATGCCATTTTAGAATTATTGTAATATATGGCTTTTGCAAGATTCAAGGTCCTGGCACGGATTTCTCTTTTTTTTTTTTTTTTAAAGCTCAAGGAGTACTATGTATCAATCTTCCATAAAATCTACAAGAATTCTGTGGTTTAAAACCTTACTAAGCAACCAGTTCTCTAATTCAATGCTTACTTCACACTGACTCCAAGCTGTGAAATCTTCCATGTATACATATAGTATAGTGTGTGTATGTATGTGTGTGTGTGTATACAGTTGTGGCCAAAAGTATTAACACCCCTGCAATTCTGTCAGATAATACTCAGTTTCTTCCTGAAAATGATTGCAAACACAAATTCTTTGGTATTATTATCTTCATTTAATTTGTCTTAAATGAAAAAACACAAAAGAGAATGAAGCAAAACATTGATCATTTCACACACAACTCCAAAAATGAGCCAGACAAAAGTATTGGCACCCTCAGCCTAATAATTGGTTGCACAACCTTTAGCCAAAATAACTGCGACCAACCGCTTCCGGTAGCCATCAATGAGTTTCTTACAATGCTCTGCTGGAATTTTAGACCATTCTTCTTTGGCAAACTGCTCCAGGTCCCTGATATTTGAAGGGTGTCTTCTCCAAACTGCCATTTTTAGATCTCTCCACATGTGTTCTATGGGATTCCGGTCTGAACTCATTGCTGGCCACCTTAGAAGTCTCCAGTGCTTTCTCTCAAACCATTTTCTAGTGCTTTTTGAAGTGTGTTTTGGGTCATTGTCCTGCTGGAAGACCCATGACCTCTGAGGGAGACCCAGCTTTCTCACACTGGGCCCTACGGTATGCTGCAAAATTTGTTGGTAGTCTTCAGACTTCATAATGCCATGCACACGGTCAAGCAGTCCAGTGCCAGAGGCAGCAAAGCAACCCCAAAACATCAGGGAACCTCCGCCATGTTTGACTGTAGGTACCGTGTTCTTTTCTTTGACTGCCTCTTTTTTTCTCCTGTAAACTCTATGTTGATGCCTTTGCCCAAAAAGCTCTACTTTTGTCTTATCTGACCAGAGAACATTCTTCCAAAACGTTTTAGGCTTTTTCAGGTAAGTTTTGGCAAACTCCAGCCTGGCTTTTTTATGTCTCGGGGTAAGAAGTGGGGTCTTCCTGGGTCTCCTACCATACAGTCCCTTTTCATTCAGACGCCGACGGATAGTACGGGTTGACACTGTTGTACCCTCGGACTGCAGGGCAGCTTGAACTTGTTTGGATGTTAGTCGAGGTTCTTTATCCAACATCCGCACAATTTTACATTGAAATCTCTTGTCAATTTTTCTTTCCGTCCACATCTAGGGAGGTTAGCCACAGTGCCATGGGCATTAAACTTCTTGATGACACTGCGCACGGTAGGCACAGGAACATTTTGGTCTTTGGAGATGGACTTGTAGCCTTGAGATTGCTCAAGTTGGTTTCTCAAGTCCTCAGACAGTTCTTTGGTCTTCTTTCTTTTCTCCATGCTCAATGTGGTACACACAAGGACACAGGACAGAGGTTGAGTCAACTTTAATCCATGTCAACTGGCTGCAAGTGTGATTTAGTTATTGCCAACACCTGTTAGGTGCCACAGGTAAGTTACAGGTGCTGTTAATTACACAAATTAGTGAAACATCAAATGATTTTTTGAACAGTGCCAATACTTTTGTCCACCCTCTTTTTTATGTTTGGTGTGGAATTATATCCAATTTGACTTTAGGACAATTCTTTTTGTGTTTTTTCCTTTACGACAAATTAAATGAAGATAATAATACCAAAGAATTTGTGTTTGCAATCATTTTCAGGAAGAAACTGAGTATTATCTGACAGAATTGCAGGGGTGTCAATACTTTTGGCCACAACTGTATATATTAAATACAGTACAGACCAAAAGTTTGGACACACCTTCTCATGTAAAGAATTTTCTTTATTTTCATGACTATGAAAATTGTATATTCACTCTGAAGGCATCAAAACTATGAATTAACACATGTGGAATTATATAATTAACAAAAAAGTGTGAAACAACTGAAAATATGTCTTATATTCTAGGTTCTTCAAAAAAGCCACCTTTTGCTTTGATTACTGCTTTGCACACTTTTGGCATTCTCTTGATGAGCTTCAAGAGGTAGTCACCGGAAATGGTTTTCACTTCACAGGTGTGCCCTGTCAGGTTTAATAAGTGAGATTTCTTGCCTTATAAATGGGGTTGGGACCATCAGTTGTGTTGTGCAGAAGTCTGGTGGATACACAGCTGGTAGTCCTACTGAACAGACTGTTATTATGTATTATTTGTATTATGGCAAGAAAAAAGCAGCTGAGTAAAGAAAAATGAGTGGCCATCATTACTTTAAGAAATGAAGGTCAGTCAGTCTGAAAAATTGGGAAAACTTTGAAAGTGTCCCCAAGTGCATTGGCAAAAAACATCAAGCACTACAAAGAAACTGGCTCACCTGAGGACCGCCCCAGGAAAGGAAGACCAAGAGTCACCTCTGCTGCGGAGGATAAGTTCATCCGAGTCACCAGCCTCAGAAATCGCAGGTTAACAGCAGCTCAGATTAGAGACCAGGTCAATGCAACACAGAGTTCTAGCAGCAGACACATCTCTACAACAACTGTTAAGAGGAGACTTTGTGCAGCAGGCCTTCATGGTAAAATAGCTGCTAGGAAACCACTGCTAAGGACAGGCAACAAGCAGAAGAGACTTGTTTGGGCTACAGAACACAAGGAATGGACATTAGACCAGTGGAAATCTGTGCTTTGGTCTGATGAGTCCAAATTTGAGATCTTTGGTTCCAACCACCGTGTCTTTGTGCGACGCAGAAAAGGTGAACGGATGGACTCTACATGCCTGGTTCCCACCGTGAAGCATGGAGGAAGAGGTGCAATGGTGTGGGGGGGCTTTGCTGGTGACACTGTTGGGGATTTATTCAAAATTGAAGGCATACTGAACCAGCATGGCTACCACAGCATCTTGCAGCGGCATGCTATTCCATCCGGTTTGCGTTTAGTTGGACCATCATTTATTTTTCAACAGGACAATGACCCCAAACACACCTCCAGGATGTGTAAGGGCTATTTGACCAAGAAGGAGAGTGATGGGGTGCTACGCCAGATGACCTGGCCTCCACAGTCACCAGACCTGAACACAATCGAGATGGTTTGGGGTGAGCTGGACCGCAGAGTGAAGGCAAAAGGGCCAACAAGTGCTAAGCATCTCTGGGAACTCCTTCAAGACTGTTTGAAGACCATTTCCGGTGACTACCTCTTGAAGCTCATCAAGAGAATGCCAAGAGTGTGCAAAGTAGTAATCAAAGAAAAAGGTGGCTACTTTGAAGAACCTAGAATATAAGACATATTTTCAGTTGTTTCACACTTTTTTGTTAATTATATAATTCCACATGTGGTAATTCATAGATTTGATGCCTTCAGAGTGAATCTACAATTTTCATAGTCACGAAAATAAAGAAAACTCTTTGAATGAGAAGGTGTGACCAAACTTGTGGTGTGTATATATATATATATATATATATAATATATATATATATAGAGAGAGAGAGAGACAGTGTATGTGTGTGTATAATATATACACATACATACATTGTTGTTATATAAATATATTCGGTATATACCGTGTATAATATATACATACCCACACAAGATTTTATATGCATTACAACTGGCACACTAATTCAACCCCCTTTATAGTTCAAAGACGTAATGCAAAAAAAAAAAAAAAAAATATATATATATATATAACATTACTAATGAGAAAAATATTTTCCAATCATGTTTAAAAAATAATTAAAATATATACGGATACATACGGTACATATTGTTGTTCTTCAAAATGTGTGTGTTTTGAAAATAGAAATATATTTTTGCATTAATTTTATGAAACTTTTCTATATATATGATTTTGAATTTATTTTTTTCTCATATTTTGTATTTTTTAATTTTACATATATTTTTTAAATATTTATAATTGACCCTACAGCTTTTTCGTGGTATAAATTTCCATCATATAAATAACAAAAAACAAAAAAGAAAATGCAATTTTCTTACAGCACTTTTTTTTTTTTTTCCTTGTACATTGTGGCGATCATGAAAACATTGTACAACCTAATGTAATTAATCAGAACAGATCAGGCGACTGTGAATCGTGCTAGTTTGAAGGAAGGGGGGGGGGGAATACTAAGTGCTATTTAAAGTAAAGTGTGATTGCCAAAGGAGCTGACCTTTAGCAAGGTTGATTATGCTGAAAGTTTGAGTTCAAGTGACTGTGTTAGATAAAATCAATGTTCTTCATATTCTCGTTTCATTTTGCCTCGCCACGTGCATGCGTCTGGGAGAAGGCTAACCATGTGTTGACAGGTTTCCTTTCGCTGCGGCGCGTGTCCCTTTCTGTTACTCTTCTGTCTGCAGGCTGTCTCATTGATAACCTGCACGCTTTCAATTCCAGACACTTCTTTGATTAGCATTGTCTTGTTTTTTCCTTGCAGAAGTGCCTAGCTGCCATTCCATTTACATGAGGCAAGAAGCTTTCCTGGCACATCCCAATGGAGCAGAAGGTATTTTATTCTACCCCTGTTCTTATTTTTTTTTTATACGTTGCTCTACACCACAGCAACCAATGCATCGCTTTCAACTCATGGTTGACCTTTTTTTCTAATTTATTTCAGGTTGTATGTTTGAGAAGGGTCCTCGACAGTTCTTTGATGACACATGTGTGGTCCCGGAGAAATTTGACGGTATGTATTCAAGATTTAGATTTTCTTTTTTTTTGGTGGAGAATACGGCATCTTTAAAAAAAAAAAAAAAAAATCATAGCACAACTTTTGTTAACTTGTGTAGTTTGTGTTAAAATAAAGTAAAGTGAAAAGTAGTAAGTCTGGTAATTATAAAGCATGGAGATCTAGTGATTACTGCTAACACTGCTCCTCGTGGGCGGGCCTAAGAAATTCTGCCACCAGTTTCAAGGCCAGGAGCTTCTACAGTAGTTATGCCTTTTGCGTGTAATCATTTGTCTTAATGATGGATGCTAATCCATAAACTCGACATGAAATCTTATTTGGCTCGATCCACTAGTGAAACCTTGGCAGTGTCTGGGCAGGAGCAGTGAATACCTTTCTTATTTTGAGAAAGGGGAAAATTTAATTTTAGGCTACAAAAATTTTAAAATATGCAGAAAAGTCTTGTGTTGAAGATACCAATTCCTTCTTGTTATTGGCGAGTTATCTCCCCTCCTTCCTCATAACCATATTTTTTGCCTAAAGAAGAATGCCCCTCATCATTCCAAGACACCTTAAAGGGCTATTCCCAAAATATGAAGTTATACCCTATGCACAGGTCAAAATGATAATCTTTAGGAGAGCTTTTTGGATCACTGGGAAACTCAGGGGTTGGATCCCCCAGTTATTATTAAGGTTTGTTTTTTCCTTTCCCATGAATCGGGGATAACTCGTCACGGTCACGCATGGCTGGACACAGCGCCTCCAGCAGGGCGGATTTAGATGACACGCGTGACCCTGGATATACCACCTCCAGTTGGGCGAATTTAAATAATAACACGTGCAGCTGGATAAGCCGCCTCCAACAGGCGAATTTAGGTAATACACATAACACATAAATCTGGAAACCCCGCCTCCAGTAAGGCGAATTTAAACAATAAGGGAAAACCTGGGTAACAATAACAATGGTGGCCCTGCGATAGGGAACGGGGGATGTGGAGACCTCATGCACTCCCCTAAGTCAGTGTCTCTACACTCCTAACGTTCCCTAATCCGGTTCCGCACCGGGTGCTGCTCAGGATACCTTTAAACCCTAGCTTGCCCTGCACCTAAACCCTCACTAGGGATATAGTCGGTGCAGAAACTAATCCCACCACTGCACTAAACACACATAAGGAAAAGTGACAAAACATGTGAAACACCACTTAGCTTTGCTCTGTTGCTTACGCTCCTAGCAACAGAGCCCACCAGCTGCGTGCATCTTTTCCTTCGACCGGATCCAACACCATAGTGCAGCCTTGGAGCAACCAGAGTCCACCACCTCCATGCAGCTGTCCAGAGACAGAGTCCAGCAAATGAGTCCAGCTTTCCAGCAACCAAGTCCAGCATCATGAGTGCAGCTCTATACCATAGCTGCCACTCCACCAAGCCATGCAGGCACTTCTTGCTGACACCATAGCTGCAACTCCACCAATCCATGCCAGCCCTCCTTGCAGACACCATAGCTGCCACTCCAGGACTCTCTCTGAGCTGCCCGGGACTCTCCTTCAGCTCCATCCTTCACCCAGGCTTGCTTGTAACTGAGGAGCTGTCACCAACAGTGATTACCACACCTGAAACTCTTTTATAGCAGAGCCAGCAATCATACCTCTTTTATAATTACGTGCACAAAACTAAAGAAAGAGTGCAGTGACGCTCACCACCACCGGGGGGCAAATTTAGAACAGACACCACAGTGCAATAATCCTAATGACCACCGGGGGCAAAAACCAAACTTTGGCACACAGCCAAAGGGAAAAAAAAAGGTTACTTTGTGCATTTAGTCTGTCAGATCCAACCTGGATCATGACATACTGTAACTATTTCAATCTAAGCCAGATATCCTCTGTGCACAGGAAAGGTAATAACTTTTTGAAGAATACTTGTGCCATCACTTGGGACCCAACTGACCCGAAAGACATGGCTCTTAAGTGCAGACCGCTCCATTTATTGTCTGCAGGATTGCCGGATATGGCGGAGTGCAGTCCTCGGCTGTGATTAGAAGTGCCGTAGGCCATGATTGGAGCCGTGTTGTGCATACGCGTTGATCACTGGGGGCTTTTCAGAATCTCGATCTTGGGATTGGTGGGAATGATACCCTCCCAGTGATCAGAACCTTATTACCTATCCTGTAGAATATTGATAATCTGCTAAGATGGGAAAATTCCCGAAGTTACAAAGTGATATATCTCCTGTTTCCATATTGCTGTCAAGCTGGAAGACAGCCACGGTTGCAAATGTTGTTGTTTTTTTTTTTTTTTTTTTTTTGCTTAAAACCATCCATGTAATTAACTCGACAGAAAAGGCCAGATACGTAACTTTGTGCATTGTTCATGACTGACGCACCTTGTTTTGCATATTTATCATACAAATTATGCTCTTATGGATAAGCACAGAAAACATTCTGGGCTTTTGTGTCCTGAGCGTGTATTATGTATATTATTATTGTCGACAACATCTGCAAAACAACACTGCTGCTACTGCAACGGCAGCAAATCTGCAACAGCATTCCAGGCAGACTCTCAATTTTGTGAACAGCCTGTAAGGATTGCATAACATTTGTAGAATGCGGGAGTTTGAAAGGAATGTAATAGCACATAACTAAATGACTGTGATATAGCAGTTGACTTAAAGGACCACTAACATAAATTCATCGGTATGTAATCAGACATTTTAGGTGTACTGTTCCTTTAAGAAGTCACCCCCCCCAAAAAAAAAAATATATGATAATTTATTTACATTTTAGTCATCTGTGTCATTTTAGTCTATGAGCTGTAATAATCTTTTTTTGAAATTTGTAATAATTTTGCAGGTGACATTAAACAAGAGCCCGGACTGTACCGTGAAGGGCCAACCTATCAGAGAAGAGGCTCGCTCCAGTTATGGCAGTTTTTAGTTGCATTACTTGACGATCCTGCAAATTCCCATTTTATTGCCTGGACAGGCCGAGGCATGGAGTTCAAGCTTATCGAACCCGAAGAGGTAGGTGCATTCTTCTGGTTGAGTGCATCTTTAGGGTCAGTGTGCCTATTTACATGGGTTTAACCAACATTAGGCCCCTCGAAGCACATTGCCGGAACTGTATTCTGTCCATAGTGTCAGCTTTTTCATTGCTCTGACTTGGCATCTACCAGGTGGCACAGGAAGAGGAAGTTACATGCGAGCGCCCTCCTATTGGTTACTCACACGCAGCTTCCTGTTGATGGAGGGAGGAGCAAAGGAAGATCATAATCTCATAAAAGTGTTCTATTACCTATAAAACCTATCCAAACAGACCAAATATTGAATACAATACCATACACCTGCTTTTTCTCTTCCATTCATCTGAATTGGTACCTCCTTCACAGTCAGTAGCTAAAAGACGTCGTTCCTAAACAGGACATGAAGGGTGTACTGAAAGTTGGATAGAACTAAACTTTTTTTTAAACTAATTATTTACAAGTGATATATTACAAACTTCAACTTGATGGGTTTAATTGTATGGTTTGTGTTACTTTTTTTTTGGTTATAGGTGGCACGACGATGGGGTTTACAGAAGAACCGACCCGCCATGAACTATGATAAGCTTAGTCGTTCACTGCGCTACTACTATGAGAAGGGAATTATGCAAAAGGTGAGATGTCAATTTCATCTCTTATAAGGGTTGGTCATGATTTAAAAATTATGCTTTATAAGCTCCAAAAAAACCCCTGATTGGATTAGAAGTCATCCAAACAATGGGAACTGACCCCTAAAGACCAAGAATCAAAGGTTCCAAGTCCATACTCTTGGTTGAGCGTTGACAAAGACAAAAAATAATTGGAGATATGAAACTGGAGCTAGGACCATTTTATTGTTGTGATTGTCCAATCTTTGCCCCATACTAATGAAGTTGTTACCCACCTTTGGCTCTAGATCTAGAGAATATGGTGGATCTAGTTTGAGATTCTTTTGTGGTTTAAATCCAAAGAAAAAAAGAGTTGTGCTGGATCCTTGAGTTAAAAATATCCTTGTTTTTATTAGAAAATCATTCAAAAAGTCACATCAGGGTAGACAGTAACTGGTTGACGCGTTTCGGCGGAAACGTTATTCTTTTTTGGTCACCCAGTTTTTTTGCAATCTGCTGGTTTCCGTTCACAACAAACACTCCATTTTTAGCTCAAAGATGTCCAAAGAGTTGGACAAGTAAAATTCCTGTTAAAGATGAGCGGATCTGGCAAGATTCGAATTGCCAAATTTTGTTAAATTTGCCCGAAAATTTGATTTGCAGTGAATTAATTCTCAGCAAATTGAATGTCCCTTATTATGCCCTGGGGTCTGGAATACTCGCTTCACCACTAACCTCTGCTGCTCACCATCCCCCATAAAATCCTCAGCACCTCTTCTTACCATCGTAGTGCTGAAACTCCGGACATCTTCTCACAAGACTGGAAATTCTGATCTCAATTGGACCCAGGACGTCCCTTTACATTCGCAGGGATGTGGTGGGCCTAGTTTAATTCTACATGAATAAATTTGCCCCTCTCTAGTCTTGTGTTGAAAAATATCATATTTTTAAGCCTTCTTTTTCTGAAAATTGGCAACCAGTTAGGCTAAAGCAGAACTTCCGTCCTGAAGAGGACTCTATCCAACTTTTGGGGACACTGTGTGGGTACAAAATATAACAACCCATCCACATCACCACCTGCAACTATCATCTCCTAAATGTATTGAACATGTAGACATTGATGCGGATGGTGATAATAAAATTCTTCTTACTCCATCTAAGGTCGCCGGAGAGAGATACGTGTACAAATTCGTGTGCGATCCTGAAGCCCTCTTCTCTATGGCCTTCCCAGACAATCAACGGCCGCTGTTGAAAACGGACATGGAGCGACACATTAACGAAGAAGATACAGTGCCACTGTCACATTTTGAAGAAAATATTCCCTACATGGCAGACGGAGGCTACTGTAACAGTCACCCATACAATGAAGGATACGTTTACTAACAGAGGGGGAAAAAAAAAAAGACATTTCTATGACGACGATCATTTCGCTTTTCTTCGCAAGACCCAAGAAAAGAAAAATATACATTTTTTTTATAAATATATAAATATATATATTTAGTAGATCATAAATGGGCTTTTCCTGTTGCATATCTCCTATGGTCTGCCATGGACAAAGCACTTTACTTGAGGGACGGGGGATAAAACTGATACTATGTATGTAACAGGACGATAACCGATGGATATCTAATATTCATTTAGGCTCGGGAAGGGAACTTAAAGCTCACGGTACTTCATTAATAAGTCATGACGGTGTTTCTTTCCTTCAGTTTTAAGATCTCATGATATATTGTACATTATTTCTGGATACACAGAGTACAGTTAATTTTTATGGTATGAATGACTCTTTACAAAATTAAGATTTTGCTGTGTTGGAATTGCATTTTTTTTTACACTGATATCTTTCCCTAAATTGGTACATGCCTTGGCTCATTTGAGGGCTTAAAAGGGCTCTCCATATTATAAGGCTTCACTAGGTTCTAGAGTAGACACTTATGAATTCCGTACTCATGAGAGATCTCTATGCTTGAAATACCAAAAAAACCTGCTCTTAAAACTTCACAGATGTCCACCTCCCACCATTCTCTGACACTCCATGAAGTTTAAGCTCCTTGCTTGGTTTGAAGAGGCCGAATAACAATGGAGTCTAGTTGCACTCCATCCCAAATTCCTGCCTTTGGTGGCAAAGTTTCTTGCAATGAAATGATATCTTTGGTGTCTTGGGACAGGATAGAGAACTAAAGTGTTGGTCAATGCAGTTGGTAATCTACGAGATCTGGATATTTCACCTGAAGTAACTTGTCTCCAAAGTTCTTTAGGTCAAGGGTTGAAGACCATAGCTCACAAGTTGACGATGTTGGTAGATCTTTGCCTAATGGATACAGTCCTTTACTTTCTTTACAAAAATAACTTGAGGCCAAATCAAGACTGAGCAAATAGTAGGATGGACCTTTTAATATATCTATAAAACCAGTGGCAAAATGGCTTTTGGACTTCTATCAGATATCATAATGGATGAGACCTCAACATACCTGCTCAAAACAATTTACAGATGTCCACATTCCACCATTTTCTGACACTCCATTCAGTTTAAGCTCCTTAATTGCTTAGAAGAGGCTGAATAATGATGGAGTTTAGTTGGACTCCATCCTAAATTTCTACCATTGGCAGCAAAATTTCTTGCAATAAAGTGATGTCTTTGGGGTATAGGGGCAGGATGGAGAACTAAAGCGGTGGTCAATTCAGATGGTAATCTACAAAACCTGGGTGGACATTTTGCTCAGAAGTTCTTGGTATGTTTTGAGGTCAACGTTGAAGGCCATGGTTTTCAAGTTGACAATGTTGGTAGATCTATGCTCAATGAATAAAGTCTGAACTTTTATTTTTTTTTTTTTTTTAGAAAAATATCTCAAGGCCAAATCTAGATTTAATAATTATATCTAGGTCCCTGATATATCTATAATACCAGTGGCAAAGGAGCTTCTTCTGTAATGAGAGATCTTAATGGAAGAGACATCTAAACACCTGCTCTTAAAACTTCACAGGTGTCCACATTCCACCATTGTCCGACACGCCATCCACTTTAGCTCCTCGATTGGTTATAAGAGGTTTAATTATGATGGGGTCTAGTAGGACGCCATCCCAAATTCCTGTTTTTCACAGCAAAGTGATATATTTGGATTTTTAGGGGCAGAATAGAAAACTAAAGTGGTCCTCAAAGCAGTTGGTTATTTACAAGACCTGGGTATTTAACCTGCAGCCTTGTGGCTCAGAATTTCTTGATAGGTCTTGAGGACAAGAATTGAAGACCATAGGTCGCAAGTTGACAATGTTGGTAGTATCAACTTTCTTTAGAAATGTAACTTGAGGCCAAATCAAGATTTAACACATGGTTGGAGCAACCCTAATTTATAATACCAGTGGCCATGGGGCTTTTGGGCTTCTTGAGGCTCTTCTTCTGAACCTCCTATGGTTACACCCCTGCTGAAGTTAGATTGCACAAAATTAGAAAATGAAGACTGCCTTTAATTTTTTTTAACCGGAATTCCTGTTTTGGTGTCACGGCACTTGAATTTGTATTTTTTTTTTTTTTTATTAGTATTAATTTGAGTCCATTTAAGAAAAATAATGGAATGAAAAAAAAAAAATATCCCATGAATAAGCTTTTTTAATTTGTTGAAATTAACTGTACTTTATGTAATACATTGTTATGCTGTTTGGCTGCAAAAAGCACTCTTTGGACAAAAAAAAAAAATAATCAAAAACAACAAAAAAAATTTGCAAAAAATAACCAATACACTAAATAGGTACTTTAGTAATTTTTAGACATGGTACCCATTAATATGCATTTATGCCTTTTACTGCTGTGTTCTGTTCATAACATGTATAAATACTAGAAAAAAAATTGCTTCTGCTGCTGTATATTTTCTGTACTACTCTCTTAGATGATAAATTTTGCTCTCTGGTCATTCTACGCATCGCTGTAACTACAGGTAGCATTTCAGGACAAAATAGATGATGCGGATCATTTATTGCTTCGTGCACAGCTTTGCCGCCATCCAATCAGCTTTTGCGCATCAAAAACTGTCCGGTAAGCGTCCGCTTGCTGTCTGGAGGCTGGACGGAAACTTTTTGTAAAACGGGATGGAAGGCTTTGCTTCTTAACGGACTCTCGGGACTAGAGGAGGAAACTGATGGATCGACTGGTTCTACTGCTACTTACCAGGAGGCTGTATGTAAATGAATAGAAATCAGATTGGGAGAAACTTCTAAGGTTACATTTCTGACATTTTTTTTTTTGTTTTTATTTTTAAGACCTGTACAGAAAAGAATATGTATTGAAAAATTTATTGGAAACTTATGGATTTTGTGTGCGTGTTTCTTGTTATTTTTTTTTTTCTTTTGTTTTTATCCAGAAAAAAAAAAATCAAAATTGGTGGAAAAAGCTAACACTTTGATTTTTGTTTTTATTTTCTTTGTTTTTTTTCTTTTGTTTTTTTCAAAAATATCTCCATTGTCACTGTGGAATGCAGAACTGCAGACCGCGCAAAGGCGAATTCTGATGAATGTATTTGCGCTAACAGAATTTTTAACCTGCACGTTGACCAATCCTATGCAGGATGTGTGCAAAAATTTACTAAACACTTTGTCATTCAATTAAAAATAATGTATACAACATTTCCGTGCATTTCTAGATGATTTGTCAGATATGGTGCTGGCGGAAGAGACTTGGTTGGTTTTCTTTATGGAGTACGGTCGATCCTTGTGTCGCTTCATACCTTAACCCCAATAGGTCCATGAAAACACTCGGACAGCATTCTGATGCCATCCAAGTTCTGTCCGTTTTTCACGTTTGATGAAAGTTTGATCAAAAACACTGATGACCCTCGGAGACGCGTGTGCGTGAGACCTTGCACTAAACTTAGAAACTGGCATTTAAATCAGTCATTGAATACAGGGGCCGATTCTTTGCCGGAATTCTGATGTAAAACTGAAGTGTTGCAAATTTTTTGTGCAACTTAAAATTGCACAAAAATTTAGCAATTTTTTTTTTTTTTTTTTTCTTCCATCAGTTTAGACTGGTCAAACGATAAATTAATAATTTTACGCCACAAATATGGTATAAATTGCAACAATGTGCTCCAGCCATCGCCTGGAGGAACATTTCTGGGATGGGTCACATCGGTTGAAAAAATGTGCAAAATTCATTAAGAGGTGCCAGGCTGGATGAATCGGTGGCAGCTGCTGCATTTTGTGCCTGATACTGACTCCGTTTGGTAGATAGAGAACATGGGGGTGTAATCTTATGCTGATTAATTCCATACTTACCTGGTTGCCTTCTTGACTAAATGTACAGAACTTAGCAAAATTTCTGTTCTGCTGCAGCCAGTTGTCTTACAGCTGCACACAGGACAGTGAGGAGGTAGAAGGGGGAACACGGCTGAGCTCCTGAGACACACACTAAAAGTTATAGATATTTTTTCAGTTTTAACTTTCCAACAGTCTGTGTTCATCCAGCCCAGAGGATGACCTATTGATGTCACATGTGACCGCTGCAGGCAATCGCTGCCTTTAGCTATCACATGTCGTGTCCTTGATGGAACCAGTTGAGCATATTTGCCAGCAGTCTTAAATTTCCAGAACTGTCCAAATTTTTGGAAACAATCTTGGGCGTGTTATCGGGCCAAAAAAAGGAGGTGACTATCCATAATTTTAGACAAAAAAGTATTTTTTTCTCCTCCAGAATTGGCTTCACAGCCATCATTGGTATGTGGTCAATTTTGCAGCCCCATTGATTTATCGGGGTGTATCCGCCAAAAGGAAGGTCATCGTGCACTAGAGAACTGACTTGTTCTAGAATGGTGGGGTCCAACCTCCAATCCCCGCTAAGAGCGGCGGTCAACTTACATATGTAGCATTTATCACCTATACACGAGAAAGGCGGCACATGTTTCCGATTAGATTACCACCCCCTTTAACAAACTTTTTTTTCCCCTTAGTTATAGACCACTGCGTTATAGACTTTACCATTGGGCTTCCCAAATCAAAGAGTTACCTGCCAGGGTGGCAGCTAAGGGGCCTCCGAGGTTAAGGTATTTGGACATCATACTTATTCCGACCACATCTTGAGACCTGTCTGGATAGTGGAGGTGAGAGGAGAATGGAAACAAGTTCTCGGGATTAATTTAGCCTCTTTTCACTTTGGGTCTCCAAAATTACCTTTTCTATCGATAAACTCGGCACCACTGAGATTAGGCCAAATTCACACAAGCGTAACAGTCTGATCACGACATTTTGAGCCAGGATTTGTGTCTGTAACACAAAGTAGAAAAAGTTCCCTCATTGGTCTAAACTCTTGATGATGCCCAAAGTTGGTGATACTTTCAGGCCATGTTCCCACAAGCAAAAAAAAAAAAACCCCTTTTTTCTGCCGGAGTCCGCACCAAAATACGCTATAATAACCTGCTCTAGTTATTGCGCTCTTGCTGCTTTTTTGGCTGTATTTTCTCCTTTTCATTAATGCATTATTACTCAAACTTAAAACAGGTTTTATGCATTTTTTTTCAAGCTCCCCATAAAAAACCTAAAAGCGAAAAAATGCTCCAAAAAACTGAACAGCTCAACAGCGTTTGTGCTACATGGTGGGTGCATGGCCTAATGGGGGGGTTTTCCTTCTAGTAAAGTGATGACAATGCTAGGCTATGACATCACTTTATGATTGGTGAGGTCAGTCTTCTCCGACCTCCACCAATACTAAAAATGAAGAGGCTATGTTTTTTTTGGCCACTGTAGCTCATCAGAATGGCTCCCTTGATTTCTCTCAACTTACACCCATCGATTGATTCCTGCATTTTGGTCATGTCTGGTGAAGATCCTTTACCTTGGGTCTATCAAGATTTTACTTTCTGAAAGAAATCAAAGGTGACCACACGATAAAAGCAGAACATGTAGAGGCTTGGCGACAACTCTTCTGGCCCATTATTTTCAGTACAGTGAGCTTGGCCCACATCATGTCACAGATTAATAAAAATAGAAAATTGCATCAACCGTACTAAATTGACAGTTATGTAGGTTGAAACACATCTAGGATGAAAAAAGTTTTAATTTATTGGTTTTATGGATGGATGAGACTTCGGGCTTGCAGAGCGTTGTCTCTTCATTCATTTCTGTAGAAGTCCTTTCTTCAGATTCTTCTCCAGTCTCAAAGTAAACCTTGTGAATAGCTTGAGCCGACCCTTAGGCCGCTTTCACACTTCAGGCTTTCGGTATCCGGCGAAAAACCGGACTACCGGATCCGGCCGCAAACGCAGACACCGGATCCTTCTTTCTGCCGGATATATTCCTGGCAGAGAATGTTTCCGGGCATGCACAGTGCAAAAAAACGGTCCGGCGTTGGGAAAAAACGTTGCATGCAACGTTATTTCCAGACGCCGGACGGGCTATTTTCTCCGGATCCGGAAAAAACGGACGCGCCGCATTGCCATCCAGCACAATGCGGCAGCAATGATACAGCACGGGGAAAAAGCCGGATCTGGTCTTAACAGGCGCCGGATCCGGCAGTCCGGTTTTTCGTCGCACCATGCCGGATACCGAAAGCCTGAAGTGTGAAAGTGGCCTAAGGGTATGTGCACAAAATGTATTTTACAAGAAAATGGACACTCAAAAATTTTCATCATTTCTGTGGCCTTTTAACATTTTTTTTTGGCTGTTTCATGAACACTTTGAAGTTTTTTGACCGCCGTTGGGTTTCTTTACATGTTTTTCTTTAGTTTTCTTTTTTTTTTTTTTGGGCATAATTTTTAAAACTTTTTTTTTTCCCCACACCTTTCAACAGTGAAGAAAACACTATCAGTTTTTGAAGCTAGCAGAATACTCACAGAAATCCTGGGAGTCTTTTCAGCCTCACCATTGACTTGTAATGGAAACGATAGAGCGTCTTTAAAACCGAAAACACCTGAAGGATGGTCAGGTCACTTCTTTTAATCCTTTCGTATCTTTGGAAAGCCAAAAAGAAGCTCCAAAGACTTAACATGTGAACAGCAAGTAGTTTTTTAAATTCATTCTTTTGAAGGTTTAGCGCTTGTTCAGGGGATTTTTGGTGCAGAATCTGCCTGAAGAAACTGTCATCTGCACAATAATCTAAATCTTAAAGGATAAAACTCTACTACTGACCTGTATGTGATGATGGCTGCAGACAAATAATGCTTTCTTTCCAACTCCCCAGAAAAGATAGACCTCCTGGAAAATTTGACAAATCGGCCGTTGCACATGCTGAAAGTCTCCAGATTCTCCTTGAAATCCACTGTTCCGAATACTGAGCATTTAAGGTGCAGACTCTTGACTGCTCAAATGCAAGTTTAGGGGGTTGGAAATGGGGTGTGGAAGGGCATGGAGTGGGTGAGAACTGTTCAGGGGGTCAAACTAAACATTTTTCAGTCCTCAAGAATCTCCCAGAGGCAGGTTGCCAAAAGTTTGTAAGTATGCAAACAAACTTTCTGATTTTGCGTTTATGAGTAACTCTAGTCTTTTTGACTTCGCTTGTACTATCTGAAAGACATCAAAAACTTGAAGCAAAATGGCAAGAATAATACTTGTAGGAGTAAGCTAAACAATGTAACGAGTCAGTAACCTTGGACACACACAAATCTGCATACACAAAACAATAGAACTAATGTTCTAATTTTAAGGTTTCTACATTTTTTCAATTACAAAAGACACCAGATGTATCATGGAAGTAAACGCGCACCTTTTATAAGGCATCCACTGCCCATAGCCAAGGCATCCACTGCCCACAGCCAAGGAACTTCACCTTGTAATACTATTAACTTGAGTTTTCAGAACTTTGACTTCCAGAACTATGCAGAAAACAAGAAAAAAAAAAATCCTCCCCTGCCAGTTCTCTGTGGAAAATCCATGAATTCACGAGTCTGGATGAGGTGAGATTTTTGTCAGTAACTTACGATGAAGTTCAGTCTCGCACCTTGATCTCGATATAGCTCTTGAATACCAATTTGGCTGAAAACTAATTTTGTGAATATGAATGAGGTCTCCGGGGACATCACAAATCTTTTAGTGACCTCTTAGTCTGATATTCTTCCGTTATGTTTTCCTTTGCTCTGCTAATGTGAATTCTGTAAGTCGCGCAGTCCTTTCATGACTCTACTCAAGGTGTTCCCAATGTTGCAGTTGTTTTGTTGAGGGCACAGTCACAGTAGAGACGTTGATGACTTAATTATAGGAATCGCCATTGATTTCCTATCTATGTAATCCCCATCAATTGGAAGGATCACTAAGTTCATTTGCATTTTTCAAGTTTCCACATGTTTAGACTTTGCCAATAATGGGCAGATGTTACAGCCTCAGAAGAAAGCCGATAGTCGCGGAAGATTCTGCCCTGTCCGACACTGGTATACCCAAGCATTCTGCTATCAATGGGAAAATAGATAAGATTGATCACCATTCCAACTTCTAATTTGACGGGACTTTCTTCAAGTTTTCCCACCAGAGTCATTTATGGCATATCCATATCTTTATTTTTTTGCTGCTGCTGGACTTACTGATTGTCATAGACAGCAACTGCTATACAAGTCGAGTCGTGTTTTTCGCTCACACAATTCAATCAAGTTTTAGGGTTGTCTCGCCACAAAAAGAACTGAATTTCACCCTTAAATCATGATTTTTGGACTAACCAGAGCTGGATTGAACAGCTGGGACTAGAGTTAAGTAAATCTTCCAAAATTTGATTTGAGCAAATTTGCTCAAATTCACATTTGCAGATTCATCTTGCATCAAAAATAGAAATGCAAATTGAATCTTCTGGAAAAAAAAGTTAAAAAAAACCCCAATCTATGAAATATTGCATTCAAGCCTCCTCGGCCTTAACCTCACCAGTCCCTCCATCACAGTTCTCTGCTTAATCCTCAGCTTTCTCTTCTTCAGTCTTCTTCGTTCACGTCATCCAGCGGTCACAAGGGTCATGACGCAGATAATTGATGTGAAGGCTAATCAGCGGCAGTGCTTAAAGACCTGGACTGAAAAAGTTACCAAGAGAAGCATACATTTGCATGAATTTCAACACTGGAAAGCTTGTAGTTGCTCAGAAAATATACATGGGGTTGATGAGAGAGGACCCCACTGACTACCAGCTTACACTCTACAGGAGAGAGAGAGGACCCTACTGACCATAAGAGCTTACACTCTACAGGAGAGAGGACCCCGCTGACCATAAGAGCTTACACACTACAGGAGAAAGAGAGCATCCCACTGACCATAAGAGCTTACACTCTACAGAAGAGAGAGAGGACCCCGCTGACTATAAGAGCTTACACTCTACAAGAGAGAGAGAGGACCCCACTGATCATAAACTCTACAGGAGGGAGAGAGGACCCCACTGATCATAAGAGCTTACACTCTACAGGAGAGAGGAACCCACTGACCATAAGAGCTTACACTCTACAGAAGAGAGAGGACCCCACTGACCATAAGAGCTTACACTCTACAGGAGAGAGAGAGGTCCCCACTGACCATAAGAGCTTAAGCTCTTCTGTTCTGTTACTTCTTCTTAGAAGAAGTAAGCAGGCTCCTTGCATCTTCTCGCCCAATCACTTGCACCAGTGACCCATTTCCGTCACATCTCCTCCAGCCCCTTTCCCCTGCTGTCACCCCTCACCTAACTAAAATATTTAACCTCTCTCTCTCTTCTGGTATCTTTCCCTCCTCATTTAAGCATGCCGTCATACATCCACTACTTAATAAACCATCCCTCGACCAAAACTGTGCCGCTAACTATAGACCTGTTTCTAAACTTCCCTTCATCTCTAAACTCCTGGAATGCCTGGTCCACTCCCGTCTTATCCACTATCTCTCAGAAAACTCTCTTCTCGACCCTCTCCAATCCGGTTTCCGCTCTTTACACTCTACTGAAACTGCCTTCACTAAAGTCTCTAATGATCTACTAACTGCTAAATCAAATGGTCAATACTCCATGCTAATTCTCATGGATCTCTCTGCAGCATTCGACACTGTGGATCATCAGCTCCTCCTCACTATGCTCCGTTCCATTGGCCTCAAGGACACCGTTCTCTCCTGGTTCCCCTCCTATCTCTCTGACCGCTCCTTTACTGTATCTTTTGCTGGCTCCTCCTCCTCTCATCTTCCCCTTACTGTTGGGGTTCCTCAAGGATCAGTCCTAGGCCCCCTCCTCTTCTCTTTGTATACTGCTCCTATTGGTCAAACAATCAGTAGATTTGGTTTCCAGTACCATCTCTATGCTGATGACACCCAATTATTCGCTTCTCCTGACATCACGCCAGCCTTTCTAGAAAACACCGGCAATTGTCTAAACGCTGTGTCTAACATCATGTCCTCACTATATCTGAAACTGAACCTGTCAAAGACTGAACTCCTTGTGTTTCCTCCCGCTACTAATGTACCTATACCCGACATTGCCATTTCCGTGTGTGGTTCTACTATTACTCCCCAGCAACATGCCCGCTGTCTTGGGGTCACACTTGACTCCGAGCTTTCCTTTGTCCCCCACATCCGATCACTGGCTCGCGCTTGTTATCTGCACCTCAAAAACATTTCTAGAATTCGACCTTTTCTTACTTTTGACTCTGCAAAAACTCTGACTGTTTCTCTTATTCATTCTCGTCTCGACTATTGTAACTCCCTTCTAATCAGTCTCCCTTCTACCAAACTCTCCCCCCTCCAATCTATCTTGAATGCTGCTGCCAGGATCATATTCCTCGCCAATCATTACCCCGATGCCTCTAACTTGTGCCAGTCATTACACTGGCTACCCATCCACTCCAGAATCCAGTACAAACTTACTACCCTCACCCACAAAGCTCTTCATGGCTCAACACCACCCTACATCTCCTCCCTTGTTTCCGCATACCATCCTACCCGCGCCCTCCATTCTGCTGATGACCTGAGGTTAGCATCCTCAATAAGCAGAACCTCCCACTCCCGTCTTCAAGACTATACACGTGCTGCGCCAATTCTTTGGAATGCACTTCCCAGGTCAATACGATTAGTCCCCAATCCCCACAATTTTAAGCGTGCCCTGAAAACTCACTTATTCAGACTGGCCTACCGCCTCAACACATTAACCTAATCTATCCCTGTGTGGCACAGCCAAAAGTCTTACCATAACCAGGTTCCCCGCATCATGTTCCCACATGCTTTATGCATCCATTAGCCCTCTGTGTCTGTACTGTTACACACTTAACATTATGGCTGGTCCATACAATCAGGGCAACTGTTACCACCCACCTTTCGTGTCTCCCCTTTTTTCCTCAGAGATTGTAAGCTTACGAGCAGGGCCCTCATTCCTCTTGGTATCTGTTATGATCTATGTGATTATTGTTATGCTGTAATGTATATTGTCTGTACAAGTCCCCTCTGAAATGTAAAGTGCTGCGGAATATGTCGGCGCTAGAGAAATAAAATGTATTATTATTATTACATTAAACTCTACAGAAGAGAGAGGACCCCACTGACCATAAGAGCTTACACTCTACAGGAGAGAGAGGACCCCCACTGACCATAAGAGCTTACACTCTAAAGGAGAGAGAGAGTACCCCATTGACCATAAGAGCTTACACTCTACAGGAGAGAGAGAGGACCCACTAACCATAAGAGCTTACACTCTACAGGAGAGAGAGAGGACTCCGCTGACCATAAGAGCTTACACTCTACAGGAGAGAGAGGACCCCGCTGACCATAAGAGCTTACACTCTACGAGAGAGAGAGAGGACCCACTGACCATAAGTGCTTACACTCTACAGGAGAGAGGACCCCACTGACCATAACAGCTTACACTCTACAGGAGAGAGGACCCCACTGACCATAAGAGCTTACACTCTACAGCAGAGAGAGGACCCCGCTGATCATAAGAGGTTACACTATACAGGAGAAAGAGAGGACCCCACTGACCATAAGAGCTTACACTCTACAGGAGAGAGAGGGGACCACATTGACCATAAGAGCTCACACTCTAGAGAGTATCCCACTGACCATAAGAGCTTACACTCTAAAGGAGAGAGAAGAGCCAGCTGACCATAAGAGCTTACACTCTCCAGGAGAGCGAGAGGACCCCACTGACCATAAGAGCTTACACTCTACAAGAGAGAGAGGGGACTCACTGACCATAAGAGCTTACACTCTACAGGAAAGAGAGAGGACCCCACTGATCATAACTAAGAGCTTACACTCTACATGAGAGAGGACACCACTGACAATAAGAGCTTACACACTAAAGGAGAGAGAGAGGACCCCACTGACCATAAGAGCTTACACAATACAGGAGAGAGAGAGTATCCCACTGACCATAAGAGCTTACACTCTACAGGAAAGAGAGGACCCCACTGACCATAAGAGCTTACACTCTACAGGAGAGAGAGAGGACCCCACTGACCATAAGAGCTTACACTCTACAGGAGAGAGAGAGGACCCCACTGACCATAAGAGCTTACACTCTACAGGAAAGAGAGGGCCCCACTGACCATAAGAGCTTACACTCTACAGGAGAGAGAGGACCCCCACTGACCATAAGAACTTACACTCTAAAGGAGAGAGAGAGTACCCCATTGACCATAAGAGCTTACACTCTAAAGGAGAGAGAAAAGCCAGCTGACCATAAGAGCTTACACTTTACAGGAGAGAGAGAGAGGACCCCACTGACCATAAGAGCTTACACTCTACAGGAGAGAGAGAGGACTCCGCTGACCATAAGAGCTTACACTCTACAGGAGAGAGAGGACCCCGCTGACCATAAGAGCTTACACTCTACGAGAGAGAGAGAGGACCCACTTACCATAAGTGCTTACACTCTACAGGAGAGAGAGGACCCCACTGACCATAAGAGCTTACACTCTACAGGAGAGAGGACCCACTGACCATAAGAGCTTACACTCTACAGGAGAGAGAGAGGACCCGGCTGATCATAAGAGCTTACACACCAGGAGAGAGAGCGAGAGGACCCCACAGACCATAAGTGCTTACACTCTACAGGAAAGAGAGAGGACCCAACTGATCATAAGAGCTTACACTCTACATGAGAGAGAGGACACCACTGACAATAAGAGCTTACACACTAAAGGAGAGAGAGAGGACCCCACTGATCATAAGATCTTACACTCTGCAGGAGAGAGAGAGTACCCCACTGACCATAAGAGCTTACACAATACAGGAGAGAGAGAGTATCCCACTGACCATAAGAGCTTACACTCTACAGGAGAGAGAAGAGCCAGCTGACCATAAGAGCTTACACTCTACAGGAGAGAGAGAGGACCCCACTGACCATAAGAGCTTACACTCTACAGGAAAGAGAGAGGACCCCACTGACCATAAGTGCTTACACTCTATAGGAGAGAGGACCCAACTGACAATAAGACATTACACTCTACAGGAGAGAGAGAGGACCCCGCTGACCATAAGAGATTACACTCTACTGGAGAGAGAGAGGACCCCACTGATCATAAGAGCTTACACTCTACATGAGAGAGTGGACACCACTGACCATAAGAGCTTACACTCTACAGGAGAGAGAAGAGCCAGCTGATCATAAGATCTTACACTCCGCAGGAGAGAGATAGGACCACACTGACCAAAAGAGCTTACACAATACAGGAGAGAGAGAGAGTATCCCACTGACCATAAGAGCTTACACTCTAAAGGAGAGAGAAGAGCCAGCTGACCATAAGAGCTTACACTCTCCAGGAGAGAGAGAGAACCCCACTGACCAAAAAAGCTTACACTCTATAGGAGAGAGAGAGGACCCCACTGATCATAAGAGCTTACACTCTACAGGAGAGAGAGAAGACCCCACTGACCATAAGAGCTTACACTCTACAGGAGAGAGAGGACCCCGCTGACCATAAGAGCTTACACTCTACAAGAGAGAGAGAGGACCCACTGACCATAAGAGCTTACACTCTACAGGAGAGAGAGAGGACCCCGCTGATCATAAGAGCTTACACTCTTCAGGAGAGTGAGCGAGAGGACCCCACTGACCATAAGAGCTTACACTCTACAAGAGAGAGAGAGAAGACCCACTGACCATAAGAGCTTACACTCTACAGGAGAGAGAGAGGACCCCACTGACCATAAGAGCTTACACACTACAGGAGAGAGAGAGGACCCCACTGATCATAAGATCTTACACTCTAAAGGAGAGAGAAGAGCCAGCTGACGATAAGAGCTTACACTCTACAGGAGAGAGAGAGGACCCCACTGACCATAAGAGCTTACACTCTACAGGAGAGAGAGAGGACCCCACTGACCATAAGAGCATCCACTCTACAGGAGAAAGGTCCCAACTGACAAAAAGACATTACACTCTACAGGAGAGAGAGAGGACCCCGCTGACCATAAGAGATTACACTCTACTGGAGAGAGAGAGGACCCGGCTGACCATAAGAGCTTATACTCTACAGGAGAGAGAGAGGACCTCGCTCACCATAAGAGCTTACACTCTACAGGAGAGAGAGAGAGGACCCCACTGACTATAAGAGCTTACACTCTACAGGAGAGAGAGAGAGGACCCCACTGACCATAAGAGCTTACACTCTAAAGGAGAGAAAAGAGCCAGCTGACCATAAGAGCTTACACTGTACAGGAGAGAGAGAGTACCCCACTGACCATAAGAGTGTGGCGCCCCTGAGGCTCAGTCGCCACAGAGGTACTGCACCTTCTCCTAAGGTGTAGTGTCCCACCACCTAGGTAAGTTGGAACTCCTTTCCACACTCCAACACCTGCACCCCACACATAGGATAGTTCAGCAGGACCCCATTGCGGCTTCATGCTTAGAGGGTAGCAGAACACCTTTCGTGGGTCCTTGCTTCGTAACACGAGATGTGCTGGGAGGTGGGTGGAGTTGAGATATATAAAAGGTTGTGAAGGTTTAGAATTACAGATCAGTCTGGAGGTTCAGTCTCACAGAATGTCAGAGAGGAAGGAAGCCACTCGGGAGAAGTGGGGATCCCTGGAAGAAGGGATGGAGGAAGGAGTGCTGCAGCTGCCTCAGTGACCTGAGCCAGCTGGCATGGGAAAGGAACAGAAGGAGAAAGATGTAGAACTGCAACCTAAGCTTCCATAAGAGAGAGAAGGAACAGTGCGGAACGAAGGAGTAAGAGAACAGAGAGGAGTCGTGGGTTGGAAGAGGAACCCTGCCTATGGGTTCTCAGTGCAAGGCCGGGGCCCGGTCCCCGAGGTTGTGTGGACACTTATGGTTCTGCAGCAGACACCAGTGGAGTAGTTGGCTGTAAATGCACTACTCCCATCTAAGACTTGGGGCACAACAGCAACTGAATAGAGAGCCAGGACTCCGGAGAAGGGAGTCCCCGAGAGAGGCTACAGCTGTCTGTCATACAAGTAGAGTTGTTAGGAACATCTTACAGGAGGAACTTCTGGCAGCTGGCAGCTATCCGGCAGCTGGCAGCTGAATACCGGGAGAGGGAGCAGCGCCGGCTAGCGATACTGGACCCAGATCTGGACCGCAAGGAGAGGGCCCGTGCTGGTCATTACGGCCCCCGGGATGCAGCTGGATGGGGGCAAGTGCTGAATGTGAACAAGGAGAGGGGTTTTGGATTTATTGCGGACCCCAAGAGGATCAGTGACTTGTTCTTCAACAGGAGGGATGTCGAGTCACATCTGAGGAAGGGACATCCTGACAGAGACCTGCGGCCTGGGGAGTATGTGACATTCACCTGGCATGAGGGGCTCAGAGGGTGGTATGCCCTGAATGTACATCGCATTCCAGGACAGCTTATTGAGAGGTGCAAGCCGAAGTGACCTGTTGCTGCCCCTCCACCCACCATTGCCACCCAGACTGCTCAGGTTCCTGCTCCCAGGAACCAGGCTGCTCTTGCATCAGCTCCAGTCCGGCAGCCCAAACCAAAGATCCCTGGCTTGACACCTTGGGAAGAAGAATACTTAAAGATTGTCAACGATTACCTTGAATCTGGTAGCAGTTCCAGTTCAGCTTCCGGAACCCCAGGAGGGGAACACAAGTAAAGAACTTTCAAATCTCGTTACCCAGGAGGGTTTGCTTGCACCAGTTGTGCCTTTTGCTTTTTTTTCTATTGTTCATCATGTTTTTGTTTTTCTGGTAGCACTTTTGTTGCCTAGTTTTTGATTGGCAGCGTTGTTTTCTGATTGGAACTGAGGAGATCATGGACGCTGTATGATCCAAAACAGTGTTTGTAAATAGTTTGCACCTCTTTAGGTGCTCTCTCTTGGTTTTACATATAAAAGACACTTTGCGAAGATAATGTTTTACATAAAGACACTTTGCGAAGATAATGTTTTACATAAAGACACTTTGTGAAGATAGTGTTTTGCATGGACACTTTTCGAAGATGATGTCTACCTCAAAGGACACTGCAAGAAATCCCGACTGGGAGCGGTGTCCAGCACTTACAAGAATAATTGTTGAATGATTTACTGTGAAGTATTTGATAATGTGTTTTATAAGAGTATTAGTAACTGAGAAATGGCTTTTATAGAAGAATTAGGAATGTCTGATATAGAGATGAGTGATATGAATAAAGAATTGAAAGTGACAGGTGACGGACCAGGTACTTGCGGTCAGCGTCTTGCGTCTAGAGGAAGAGAGAAAAATGAGAGAAAAATGAGTTACAGAGAATAGCACTTTGAATTGAGAATTGCACTTAGAAATAAAAATTTTAGATAGAATTTAAGATAGAATTGTTTGTAACGTTCAAGATGAGTACCTCCTATACTAGGAAGATTAGTATAAGAAAAGTTTGTTATGCATTACAAAATTTTTGTATGTTTCTTTGCTGTCTACTTTGTAACCTTGCAGCCCGCGGACGTGCTGTGTTTAACGGGGGGTATGTGGCACCCCTGAGGCTCAGTCGCCACAGAGGTACTGCACCTTCTCCTAAGGTGTAGTGCCCCACCACCTAGGTAAGTTGGAACTCCTTTCCACACTCCAACACCTGCACCCCACACACAGGATAGTTCAGCATGACCCCATTGCAGCTCCATGCTTAGAGGGTAGCAGAACACCTTTCGTGAGTCCTTGCTTCGTAACACGAGATGTGCTGGGAGGTGGGTGGAGTTGAGATATATAAAAGGTTGTGAAGGTTTAGAATTACAGATCAGTCTGGAGGTTCAGTCTCACAGAATGTCAGAGAGGAAGGAAGCCACTCGGGAGAAGTGGGGATCCCTGGAAGAAGGGATGGAGGAAGGAGTGCTGCAGCTGCCTCAGTGACCTGAGCCAGCTGGCACGGGAAAGGAACAGAAGGAGAAAGACGTAGAACTGCAACCTAAGCTTCCATAAGAGAGAGAAGGAACAGTGCGGAACGAAGGAGTAAGAGAACAGAGAGGAGTCGTGGGTTGGAAGAGGAACCCTGCCTATAGGTTCTCAGCGCAAGGCCGGGGCCTGGTCCCCGAGGTTGTATGGACACTTATGGTTCTGCAGCAGACACCGGTGGAGTAGTTGGCTGTAAATGCACTACTCCCATCTAAGACTTGGGGCACAACAGCAACTGAATAGAGAGCCAGGACTCCGGAGAAGGGAGTCCCCGAGAGAGGCTACAGCTGTCTGTCATACAAGTAGAGTTGTTAGGAACATCTGACAGGAGTAACTTCAGAGTACCACGGTACTGGAGCTCTTCACACCTTAAGGCGCAATAGAGGAGTTGTTCAGGAGAGGTACATATTGGCGGAATGTTGGAGAGGAGAATCCTGACTTGCCCGGGAGGTTGATTGAGTCTCTACCCCTGAGGACACGGCACGGAGGCAGGCACCAGTGTGTACCACGAACTGTGAGTAAAGCTTTGGAACTGCAGGCCCCGGTGTCTTCCATTCATTTGTGCGCCAACACAGTCAGCACTGCTACATCTGGGTACCAACATTCCTCACACCGTCTGCGCCTATACACTGCCCTGGGGTTACAGCTTCACCTGTGGGGAGCTACACCAGCTATGCTGCAACACACCATCAGCCCCAGAGGATCTACACTCAGCGTTGGCTTAACATCTTACTTGCCAAACACCACAGGTGGCGTCATGAACTATCACATAAACTATATCACAAATCACCAATGATTTGGGCGCCCAGGGCCATGGAGCAGGTCACTGCTGCCGTGATATATCCCACTGACGCCGGCCCGATACCGAGTATCCCACAGCCCAGGGAGGGCGACCCACGAGCTTACACTCTAAAGGAGAGAAAAGAGCCAGCTGACCATATATAAGAGATACAATAAGACAATAAGAGATTACACTCTACAGGAGAGAAAGAGGACCCCACTGACCATAAGAGATTACACTCTACAGGAGAGAGAGAGGACCACACTGCCCATAAGAGCTTACACTCTACAGGAGAGAGAGGACCCCGCTGACCATAAGAGCTTAAACTCTACAGGAGAGAGCGAGAGGACCCTGCTCACCATAAGAGCTTACACTCTACAGGAGAGAGAGAGGACCCCACTGACCATAAGGGCTTACACTCTACATGAGAGAGAGAGAGAGAGAGAGGACCCCACTGACTATAAGAGCTTACACTCTACAGGAGAGAGAGAGAGGACCTCGCTGATCATAAGAGCTTACACTCTTCAGGAGAGAGAGAGAGGACCCCACTGACCATAAGACCTTACACTCTACAGGAGAGAGAGAGGACCTCACTGACCATAAGAGCTTACACACTACAGGAGAGAGGACCCCGCTGACCATAAGAGTTTACACACTACAGGAGAGAGAGGACCCCACTGACCACAAGAGCTTACACTCTACAGGAGAGACAGAGAGTACCCCACTGACCATAAGAGCTTACACTCTACAGGAGAGAGAGGACCCCGCTGACCATAAGAGCTTACACACTACAGGAGAGAGAGAGGACACCGCTGACCATAAGAGCTTACACACTACAGAAGAGAGAGGACCCCACTGACCATAAGAGCTTACACCCTACAGGAGAGACAGAGAGTACCCCACTGACCATAAGAGCTTACACTCTAAAGGAGAGAGAAGAGCCAACTGACCATAAGAGCTTACACTCTACAGGAGAGAGAGGACCCCACTGACCATATGATCTTACACTCTGCAGGAGAGAGAGAGGACCCCACTGACCACAAGAGCTTACACTCTACAGGAGAGACAGAGATTACCCCACTGACAATAAGAGCTTACACACTACAGGAGAGAGGGGACCCCACTGACCATAAGAGCTTACACTCTACAGGAGAGACAGAGAGTACCCCACTGACCATAAGAGCTTACACTCTAAAGGAGAGAGAAGAGCCAACTGACCATAAGAGCTTACACTCTACAGGAGAGAGAGGACCCCACTGACCATAAGAGCTTACACTCTACAGGAGAGAGAGAGGTCGCCAGTGACCATAAGAGCTTACACTCTACAGGAGAGAGAGAGGTCCCCACTGTCCATAAGAGCTTACACTCTAAAGGAGAGAAAAGAGCCAGCTGACCATAAGAGCTTACACTCTACAGGAGAGAGCGAGGACCCCACTGACCATAAGAGCTTACACTCTACAGGAGAGAGAGAGGACACCACTGACCATAAGAGCTTACACACTACAGGAGAGAGAGAGGACCCCACTGACCATATGATCTTACAATCTGCAGGAGAGAGAGAGAGAGAGAGAGGACCCCACTGACCATAAAAGCTTACACTCTACAGGAGAGAGAGAGGTCCCCACTGTCCATAAGAGCTTACACTCTAAAGGAGAGAAAAGAGCCAGCTGACCATAAGAGCTTACACTCTACAGGAGAGAGCGAGGACCCCACTGACCATAAGAGCTTACACTCTACAGGAGAGAGAGAGGACACCACTGACCATAAGAGCTTACACACTACAGGAGAGAGATAGGACCCCACTGACCATATGATCTTACAATCTGCAGGAGAGAGAGAGAGAGAGGACCCCACTGACCATAAAAGCTTACACTCTACAGGAGAGAGAGAGGACCCCGCTGATCATAAGAGCTTACACTCTATATGAGAGAGAGAGAACCCCACTGACCATATGATCTTACACTCTGCAGGAGAGAGAGAAAGAGAGAGGACCCCACTGACCATAAGAGCTTACACTCTACAGAAGAGAGAGAAGACCACTCTGACCATAAGAGCTTACACTGTACAGGAGAGAGAGAGGACCCCACTGATCAAAAGAGCTTACACTCTACATGAGAGAGAGAGGACCCCACTGACCATAAGAGCTTACACTCTTCAGGAGAGAGAGATAGAGAGGACCCCACTGACCATAAGAGCTTACACTTTACAGGAGAGAGAGAGGACTCCACTGACCATAAGAGCTTACACTCTACAGGAGAGAGAGAGGACTTGATAACAGACTTGATAAACGAGGATGAGGTGTCGCATTGTATGTTAGAAACGCATATATCTGCACAGAGATTGAAGCTTCAGAGACTGGGAGTTCTGTGGAAACTGTTTGGGTAAGAATACAAGGACAGAACAATGGAAAGGACACCATTGTAGGCATTTACTACAGGCCGCCTGTGCAAGCTGAAGATATGGATGAACTCTTTATGCATCAAATGGCCAAGTTCTCCAAAAATATGACATAGTTGTCATGGGAGATTTCAACTATCCAGACATTTGTTGGGAATCTCTCTCAGGCAAAACTAACAGGTCAAGGAAATTCTTATCCTCTCTTGCTGACAACTTTATCTTCCAAAAGGTAGGGGAGAAAACAAGGGGAACTGCTACCTTGGATCTAATCCTTATAAACAGGGAGGAAATGGTTGAGGAGGTAAAAGTGGCTGGAACCCTAGGAGGTAGCGACCATGCTATTTTAGAATTTTGGATAACTAGAGGCGGAAGACCTGTGAAGACTCAGACGTCAAGGTTAGATTATAGAAATGCAGATTTTAAGGGATTCAGAAAGATAATTGGAGGGATCCAATGGCTGGATATCCTTAAAGACAAAAATGTCCAGGAAGGATGGGAAATCTTGAAAAATGAAATTCTCAAAGCACAGTTGTTAACAATTCCGAAAAGAGGGAAGAATAGGAAGCATTTAAGGAAACCAGGATGGGTGAACACAGAACTTAAGCACATGCTAAAAAGGAAGAAAAAAATGTTTATAAAGTGGAAAGAGGGAGGCATATCTAAAGAAGAATATAATGCTGTCTGCAGAATCTGCAGGGCACAAATCAGATTAGCTAAAGCTGAAAATGAATTGAGGCTTGCAAGAGATGTCAAAAGCAATAATAAAGGATTTTGGGGATATGTCAAAAGTAAAAGAAAAGTCAAAGATGCTATAGGATTTTTACAGGATGAAAATGATGAAATGGTAAGACAGGATGTTGAGAAGGCTGAACTTTTAAATTCCTATTTTGCATCTGTTTTCTCTCAGAAAGGAAATGTAACACCAACTGTTATTCACTGTCCTATTAAGGGAATAGAAGAATCCAGGATATCTATAAACAGAAAGATAGTGAGGAAACACTTAGCTAACCTAAATGAATTCAAGTCTCCAGGTCCAGATGAATTACACCCCAGAGTACTGAAGGAGATAGCAGAAGAAATTTCTGAACCACTCTCCATAATCTTTGAAAATTCTTGGAGAACAGGAGAAGTGCCAGAAGACTGGAGAAGAGCAAATGTTGTTCCTATCTTCAAAAAGGGGAAGAAGGTGGACCCAGGCAACTATAGGCCGGTGAGTCTGACTTCTATACCAGGAAAGATCTTTGAACAAATTATTAAACAACATGTAAGTCAATGCCTGGATAAGAATGAAGTGATCAAACAGAGTCAGCATGGGTTTGTAACTAATAAGTCATGTCAGACTAACTTAATTTCCTTCTATGACGGTATCACTGATTGGGTGGATCAAGGAAATGCTGTAGATATAGTATATCTTGACTTCAGCAAAGCATTTGACAAAGTCTCTCATACAATCCTTATTGAAAAAATGACTAAGTATGGAATGGACAAGGCAACTGTTAGGTGGATTCATAGCTGGCTTAGTGATCGGACCCAAAGAGTGGTCGTAAATGGCTGCACATCCAGTTGGAAGAATGTCTCAAGTGGGGTACCACAGGGCTCTGTCCTGGGCCCTGTATTGTTCAACATCTTTATCAACGATTTAGATGAAGGAATTGAGGGTAAACTGATTAAATTTGCTGATGACACAAAGCTAGGAGGGATAGCTAATACTAGAGAAGAGAGAGAGAGGATTCAAAAAGATTTAAATAAACTGGAGAAGTGGGCAGTAACTAACAGAATGGTTTTTAACAGGGAGAAATGCAAAGTACTACATCTGGGCAATAAAAATGAAAAAAGCATATATAGAATGGGAGGAATAGGGCTAAGTGACAGCACATGTGAAAAAGACTTGGGTATACTAATAGATCACAGACTGAATATGAGTCAACAGTGTGATGCAGCAGCAAAAAAGGCAAATGCAGTTCTAGGATGTATTAACAGAAACATACAGTCTAGATCACGTGAAGTCATTATTTCCCTCTACTCCTCTTTGGTCAGACCTCATCTGGAATATTGTGTCCAGTTTTGGGCACCACATTTTAAAAAAGACATCAACAAACTGGAGCAAGTTCAGAAAAGAGCGACCAGAATGGTGACCGGTCTGCAAACCCTGTCTTATGAGGAAAGGTTGCAGGATTTGGGAATGTTTAGTTTGCAAAAGAGAAGACTGAGAGGAGACTTAATTGCTGTCTACAAATATCTAAAGGGCTGTCACATTGTAGAAGGATCAACTTTATTCTCATTTGCACAAGGAAAGACTAGAAGCAATGGGATGAAACTGAATGGGAGGAGACACAGATTAGATATTAGAAAAAACTTTTTGACAGTTAGAGTGATCAATGAGTGGAACAGGCTGCCACGAGAAGTGGTGAGTTCTTCTTCAATGGAAGTCTTCAAACAGAGGCTGGACAGACATCTGACTGGGATGATTTAGCGAATCCTGCTTTGAGCAGGGGGTTGGACCAGATGGCCCAGGAGGTCCCTTCCAACTCTACGATTCTATGATTCTATGACCCCGCTGATCATAAGAGCTTACACTCTACAGGAGAGAGAGAGAGAGGACCCCGCTGATCATAAGAGCTTACACTCTTCAGGAGAGAGAGAGAGGACCCCACTGACCATAAGAGCTTGCACACTACAGGAGAGAGAGAGGACTCCGCTGATCATAAGAGCTTACATTCTACAGGAGAGAGAGGACCCCACTGACCATAAGAGCTTATACTCTGCAGGAGAGAGGACCTCAATGACAATAAGAGCTTACACTCTACAGGAGAGAGAGGACCCCGCTGACCATAAGAGCTTACACTCTACAGGAGAAAGAGGACCCCACTGACCATAAGAGCTTACACTCTACAGGAGAGAGAGTACCCCAATGACCATAAGAGCTTACACTCTAAAGGAAAGAGAGAGGACCCCACTGACCATAAGAGCTTACACTCTACAGGAGAGAGAGTACCCCACTGACCCTAAGAGCTTACACTCTACAGGAGAGAGAGAGAGGTCCCCCTCTGACCATAAGAGCTTACACTCTACAGGAGAGAGAGTACCCCACTGACCATAAGAGCTTACACTCTACAGGAGAGAGAGAGTACCCCACTGACCCTAAGAGCTTACACTCTACAGGAGAGAGAGAGAGGCCCCCCTCTGACCATAAGAGCTTACACTCTACAGGAGAGAGAGAGGTCCCCCTCTGACCATAAGAGCTTACACTCTACAGGAGAGAGAGAGTACCCCACTGACCCTAAGAGCTTACACTCTACAGGAGAGAGAGAGAGGTCCCCCTCTGACCATAAGAGCTTACACTCAACAGGAGAGAGGACCCAATTGACAATAAGAGATTACACTCTACAGGAGAGAGAGAGGACCCCGCTGACCATAAGAAATTACACTCTACAGGAGAGAGAAAGGACCCCGCTGACCATAAGAGCTTACACTCTACAGGAGAGAGAGAGGACCCCGCTCACCATAAGAGCTTACACTCTACAGGAGAGAGAGTGGACCCCGCTGACCATAAGAGCTTACACTCTACAGGAGAGAGAGAGGACCCCACTGACCATAAGAGCTTACACTCTAAAGGAGAGAAAAGAGCCAGCTGACCATAAGAGCTTACACTCTAAAGGAAAGAGAGAGGACCCCACTGACCCTAAGAGCTTAAACTCTACAGGAGAGAGAGAGAGAGGTCACCCTCTGACCATAAGAGCTTACACTCTACAGGAGAGAGAGAGGTCTCCGCTGACCATAAGAGCTTACAATCTACAGGAGAGAGAGGACCCCGCTGACCATAAGAGCTAACACTCTACAGGAGAGAGAGGACCCCACTGACCATAAGAGCTTACAATCTACAGGAGAGAGAGTACCCCAATGACCATAAGAGCTTACACTCTAAAGGAAAGAGAGAGGACCCCACTGACCCAAAGAGCTTACACTCTACAAGAGAGAGAGAGAGGTTCCCCTCTGACCATAAGAGTTTACACTCTACAGGAGAGAGAGAGTACCCCACTGACCCTAAGAGCTTACACTCTACAGGAGAGAGAGAGAGGTCCCCCTCTGACTATAAGAGCTTACACTCTACAGGAGAGAGAGAGTACCCCACTGACCATAAGAGCTTACACTCTACAGGAGAGAGAGTGAACCCCACTGACCATAAGAGCTTACACTCTACAGAAGAGAGAGAGGACCCCGCTCACCATAAGAGCTTACACTCTACAGGAGAGAGTGGACCCCGCTGACCATAAGAGCTTAGACTCTACAGGAGAGAGAGAGGACCCCGCTGACCATAAGAGCTTACACTCTACAGGAGAGAGAGTGGACCCCGCTGACCATAAGAGCTTACACTCTACAGAAGAGAGAGGACCCCACAGACCATAAGAGCTTACACTCTACAGGAGAGAGAGTACCCCAATGACCATAAGAGCTTACACTCTAAAGGAAAGAGAGAGGACCCCACTGACCTTAAGAGCATACACTCTACAGGAGAGAGAGGACCCCACTGACCCTAAGAGCTTACACTCTACAGGAGAGAGAGAGAGGTCCCCCTCTGACCATAAGAGCTTACACTCTACAGGAGAGAGAGAGTACCCCACTGACCATAAGAGCTTACACTCAACAGGAGAGAGGACCCAATTGACAATAAGAGATTACACTCTACAGGAGAGAGAGAGGACCACGCTGACCAAAAGAGCTTACAGTCTAAAGGAGAGAGAGAGGACCCCGCTGACCATAAGAGCTTACACTCTACAGGAGAGAGAGGACCCCACTGACCATAAGAGCTTACACTCTAAGGGAGAGAAAAGAGCCAGCTGACCATAAGAGCTTATACTCTACAGGAGAGAGAGGACCCCACTGACCCTAAGAGCTTAAACTCTAGATGAGAGAGAGAGAGGTCACCCTCTGACCATAAGAGCTTACACTCTACAGGAGAGAGAGAGGTCTCCGCTGACCATAAGAGCTTACACTCTACAGGAGAGAGAGGACCCCGCTGACCATAAGAGCTTACACTCTACAGGAGAGAGAGAGTACCCCATTGACTATAAGATCTAACACTCTACAGGAGAGAAAGTACCCCAATGACCATAAGAGCTTACACTTTACAGGAGAGAGAGATAGGTCCCCCTCTGACCATAAGAGCTTACACTCTACAGGAGAGAGTACCCCACTGACCCTAAGAGCTTACACTTTACAGGAGAGAGAGAGAGGTCCCCTTCTGACCATAAGAGATTACACTCTACAGGAAAGAGAGAGTACCCCACTGACCATAAGAGCTTACACTCAACAGGAGAGAGGACCCAATTGACAATAAGAGATTACACTCTACTGGAGAGAGAGGACCCCGCTGACCCTAAGAGCTTACACTCTACAGGAGAGAGAGAGAGGTCCCCCTCTGACCATAAGAGCTTACACTCTACAGGAGAGAGAGAGTACCCCACTGACCATAAGAGCTTACACTCAACAGGAGAGAGGACCCAAATGACAATAAGAGATTACACTCTACAGGAGAGAGAGGACCCCGCTGACCATAAGAGCTTACACTCTAAATGAAAGAGAGAGGACCCCACTGACCCTAAGAGCTTAAACTCTACAGGAGAGAGAGAGAGAGGTCATCCTCTGACCATAAGAGCTTACACTCTACAGGAGAGAGAGAGGTCTCCGCTGACCATAAGAGCTTACAATCTACAGGAGAGAGAGGACCCCGCTGACCATAAGAGCTTACACTCTACAGAAGAGAGAGGACCCCACTGACCTTAAGAGCTTACACTCTACAGGAGAGAGAAGACCCCACTGACCCTAAGAGCTTACACTCTACAGGAGAGAGAGAGAGGTCCCCCTCTGACCCTAAGAGCTTACACTCAACAGGAGAGAGGACCCAATTGACAATAAGAGATTACACTCTACAGGAGAGAGAGAGGACCCCGTTGACCATAAGAAATTACACTCTACAGGAAAGAGAAAGGACCCCGCTGACCATAAGAGCTTACACTCTACAGGAGAGAGAGAGGACCCCGCTCACCATAAGAGCTTACACTCTACAGGAGAGAGAGTGGACCCCGCTGACCATAAGAGCTTACACTCTAAAGGAGAGAAAAGAGCCAGCTGACCATAAGAGCTTACACTCTAAAGGAAAGAGAGAGGAACCCACTGACCCTAAGAGCTTAAACTCTACAGGAGAGAGAGAGGTCACCCTCTGACCATAAGAGCTTACACTCTACTGGAGATAGAGAGGACCCCACTTACCATAAGAGCTTACACTCTAAAGGAGAGAAAAGAGCCAGCTGACCATAAGAGCTTACACTCTAAAGGAGAGAGAGAGGACCCCACTGACCCTAAGAGCTTAAACTCTACAGGAGAGAGAGAGGTCACCCTCTGACTGTAGGGAAGGTGACCTGACGGACGGACGGACTAGTCAGAGTGAAGAAAGATAGGTTTGCACAGTGTAGGTAGGAGACAGTGATTACAGTGGGGAAACAACTAGAAAAGTGTAGTGGACGTGCAGTACCTTGGGATGACCATTAGATGGCAGGGTGGAGTGTGAGCAAAGGACTTTACAGCAGCTTAGGGCTTTAGAAACCGTTGGTCATGGGGGGCGTGGTGACAGTTAGTGACAGTTTCAAGGAACCGGGGGAGTTATAAATACTGAGGGAGGGTTCCAGAAAGTTCCAGTCCCCAGGGGGAGCTCAGGTGACAGGAGGACTACGCCAGTCTGTGTGCCCTGAGGAGAATCCGACCAAGGGGACTGAGGAGAGGAAACGTCAGGGGGGTGGTCCTGACAGGAAGGGACCGCAGCAGAGACGAGGCTCTGGGTGAAGGACACCGTATGTAACACGACGACTGAGCAGTAGAAGCGCTGTTGGTTTACGGGCCTAAGGCGGCCACAGTGACGGACCTGTCAGGAGCGTCGACAGTAAAGGAGGGGACGGTGTGTGCAGACACGTCCCTAGTGTACGGTGTGAGAAGCGGCTCTGGAAACGGAGGGCCGCGAGGTGTGCCGTCAGTCGGACGGCCAGCGTGAATAAACTTGGACCTGTTGCACCCAGAATCTGCCTCCATCGTGTCTCTGTTATCATCTCTGCGCGGTACAAAAGTAGGACCACCCCCCCCCAGCTCGGCACCCCACCACCGACACTACATTTGGCGTAGTCGGCAGGATCGCCGCCGCTAATACGCTATCTTCTGCGGCAGGCCTGCAACTGAAGGACTGAGGAAAACTTGGACTGCTCTATTTCGGATTATAAACACCTGTGGACTAAAAATTACTGACCTGTGGATTACAAATTGGGACGCTGTGTCGGATCTGTGTTGCTTGCAGAGGATCCAAGGCAGTAGCTGATTCTGCCCAAGATGGCGGTATTACTTCAGCGCAGAGGAGAGGTCCGGGTGTTTGCAGTTGTTCAGAATGGACTGGGACCCCCTCCAACGTACCCCAAAAGGAAGCAATATATGCCCGGAGACCGACGTTTCCATATATTGGACCCTGGCAGATGGATGGAAAGGTCTGCCAACGCCCCACCCAGCAGGAGGGGTGGCACAGAAGAAAAACTTGGCTGCGGCTGTCTGACGCCATTCGAGTGCTGCCCAACGGACGGTATGAGATGCTGCGGGTGTCGGGGCATCGGCCGCCTAGAGTGGCAATGGCGGCGAGAGATGGAGCTGCACCAGAAGTCATCTTCAGATTTACGGGCAGGCAGCGGGATGCTGAGCCGGGGAGCGGAGCCTGAGGGGAGTCAGCGAGAACGGCTGCCACCAATACCAGCAGAGGACTTCTCAGCGGAGCCCCCGAGTCCAGAGGGAAGGCCCGCAGGACAGTGGAGCAAGGAACGGAGGCTGCGGGGGAAACTGCGTGATGATGAAACGGAGGCCGCAGCGCCGGGGAAGGTGAGAGTACCCCCGGCCCTACCAGTGCCTCCGCAAGCGGCCCCCACCATTCTGCTGCAGCACGCGGCCCCCTGCGCACCGGAAGGCCTAGTTACCACGGGCCCCGTGGTGTATGCAGAGCTGAGCGAGGTCCCCGCTCATGTCCCCGAACTACCCCGCCTGGAGTCACCAGTGCAGAGCTCACCCAAAGAAGATGCTGCTGCGCTTTCCCTGCTAATAGCAGCTGCATTGTTGAAATCGGCCGTTACTCCGACTCCGTTGGAAGTAGTGGATGCGGCCTGTCCTGAGGCCGCGGTTATGCCGCTGCTGGAGTCGGCTGCGACCGATTTAGCGGGCCCTGTGATTCCAGCCCCCGAGGACCCGGTTCTCCCCATTTTCCACCTGACCCCAGCGGCTGCTGGGCCGCAGAAATCTTCGGCCGTTTCTGTCTTGCGGTCTTTTTCAGCGGAGTCCCGCCCACCGGACTCCAGGGCCCGTGCTGTTCCCTCCGTGTGGGAACCGGTGGTGATCAGGAAGAAAAAGGCCCGGGAGCAGGAAGTGTGGAACCTGCTCCACACTCAAGGAGAGGCCGTCATGGAAAAGAAGAGGACTTGAATGGACACCCTCAGTATCCCCGTGGAGCCCTCACCTCTGTCCATTGAGAGTGGTATAGACTGTCAGGAGTTCGATGCACCGTTGTGCAGATTATAAGGACAGTTGCATTTAGAAAAAAGTTTTGTTGTTGTTTAACTGATGCAACTATTTTCTCTCTCTTTCTTTCTTCTTTCTATGTTCTTTATATACGAAAATATGTTTACCTGACAGAACGGGGATACGGAAAAGTGGAGGAGTGTCCAGGTCCAAGGAAGGAAGAAAGAGGAAATGCAATGTTATGTTATATTTTGGTTTTAAAAGTAAGAGAAAATGGAAAAAAAAAAATTATAAAAAAATGGGTACTTGTGCTATTATAAAGTTGTATGATGTATAATATGCAAAGTAAAATGCAACAGGTCCGGGTAAGGGAAGGTCTGCGGGACCAAAGGAAAGTGTGAGATCCGGTAGGGATCTAAGAGTTGAGGTCTGGGAGACCGGGACGCCGACCATGACATGTAATTGAAAGAAGGAAAATGAATGGGAAGATGTGAGAAAGACAGCCGTCCTAGGTCAGGTCCCCGACACCACGGACACCCCTGAAGAAGGAAAGGCGGGCGCCGGCAATGATCTGGTAGGTGAGTGGCCTCGATCATGGCGTACTTGATAGTGAAAGGTAACAGTAGGGGAGAGTAGGGGAAAGATACACGCCGTAGAGAGAATACGGGTGTACCTTGCCCAATTTGAAAGACGTTGTCATGTGGCGTGCGCGCTGGTGAGTAGCAGTAGGCTGCTCAGAGCATAGTGCTCCCAGTATGGTTCGGCCCCCGCAGATAGTGGGTTTGGCTCAACTTCTGGTCCGACAACAGAATGTAGGTGTAGATTCAGAACGACGAAGGCAGGGATGACGATTGTCGAGGACGACAATGGACAAAGGAAGGGGGAGTGTAGGGAAGGTGACCTGACGGACGGACAGACTAGTCAGAGTGAAGAAAGATAGGTTTGCACAGTGTAGGTAGGAGACAGTGATTACAGTGGGGAAACAACTAGAAAAGTGTAGTGGACGTGCAGTACCTTGGGATGACCATTAGATGGCAGGGTGGAGTGTGAGCAAAGGACTTTACAGCAGCTTAGGGCTTTAGAAACCGTTGGTCATGGGGGGCGTGGTGACAGTTAGTGACAGTTTCAAGGAACCGGGGAAGTTATAAATACTGAGGGAGGGTTCCAGAAAGTTCCAGTCCCCAGGGGGAGCTCAGGTGACAGGAGGACTACGCCAGTCTGTGTGCCCTGAGGAGAATCCGACCAAGGGGACTGAGGAGAGGAAACGTCAGGGGGGTGGTCCTGACAGGAAGGGACCGCAGCAGAGACGAGGCTCTGGGTGAAGGACACCGTATGTAACACGACGACTGAGCAGTAGAAGCGCTGTTGGTTTACGGGCCTAAGGCGGCCACAGTGACGGACCTGTCAGGAGCGTCGACAGTAAAGGAGGGGACGGTGTGTGCAGACACGTCCCTAGTGTACGGTGTGAGAAGCGGCTCTGGAAACGGAGGGCCGCGAGGTGTGCCGTCAGTCGGACGGCCAGCGTGAATAAACTTGGACCTGTTGCACCCAGAATCTGCCTCCATCGTGTCTCTGTTATCATCTCTGCGCGGTACAAAAGTAGGACCACCCCCCCAGCTCGGCACCCCACCACCGACACTACATGACCATAAGAGCTTACACTCTACAGGAGAGAGAGAGGTCACCCTCTGACCATAAGAGCTTACAATCTACAGGAGAGAGAGGACCCCGCTGACCATAAGAGCTTACACTCTACAGGAGAGAGAGGACCCCACTGACCATAAGAGCTTACAATCTACAGGAGAGAGAGTACCCCAATGACGATAAGAGCTTACACTCTAAAGGAAAGAGAGAGGACCCCACTGACCCAAAGAGCTTACACTCTACAGGAGAGAGAGAGAGGTTCCCCTCTGACCATAAGAGTTTACACTCTACAGGAGAGAGAGAGTACCCCACTGACCCTAAGAGCTTACACTCTACAGGAGAGAGAGAGGTCCCCCTCTGACTATAAGAGCTTACACTCTACAGGAGATTGAAAGTACCCCACTGACCATAAGAGCTTACACTCTACAGGAGAAAGAGTGAACGCCACTGACCATAAGAGCTTACACTCTACAGAAGAGAGAGAGGACCCCGCTCACCATAAGAGCTTACACTCTACAGGAGAGAGAGTGGACCCCGCTGACCATAAGAGCTTAGACTCTAAAGGAGAGAGAGAGGACCACGCTCACCATAAGAGCTTACACTCTACAGGAGAGAGAGTGGACCCCGCTGACCATAAGGGCTTACACTCTACAGAAGAGAGAGGACCCCACTGACCATAAGAGCTTACACTCTACAGGAGAGAGAGTACCCCAATGACCATAAGAGCTTACACTCTAAAGGAAAGAGAGAGGACCCCACTGACCCTAAGAGCTTACACTCTACAGGAGAGAGAGAGGTCCCCCTCTGACCATAAGAGCTTACACTCTACAGGAGAGAGAGAGTACCCCACTGACCATAAGAGCTTACACTCAACAGGAGAGAGGACCCAATTGACAATAAAAGATTACACTCTACAGGAGAGAGAGAGGACCCCGCTGACCATAAGAAATTACAATCTACAGGAGAGAGAGAGGATCCCGCTGACCAAAAGAGCTTACACTCTAAAGGAGAGAAAAGAGCCAGCTGACCATAAGAGCTTATACTCTACAGGAGAGAGAGGACCCCACTGACCCTAAGAGCTTACACTCTAGATGAGAGAGAGAGAGGTCCCCCTCTGACCATAAGAGCTTACACTCTACAGGAGAGACAGAGGTCTCCGCTGACCATAAGAGCTTACACTCTACAGGAGAGAGAGGACCCCGCTGACCATAAGAGCTTACACTCTACAGGAGAGAGAGAGAACCCGATTGACCATAAGATCTAACACTCTACAGGAGAGAAAGTACCCCAATGACCATAAGAGCTTACACTCTACAGGAGAGAGAGAGAGGTCCCCCTCTGACCATAAGAGCTTACACTCTACAGGAGAGAGAGAGTACTCCACTGACCCTAAGAGCTTACACTTTACAGGAGAGAGAGAGGTCCCCTTCTGACCATAAGAGCTTACACTCTACAGGAAAGAGAGAGTACCCCACTTACCATAAGAGCTTTCACTCAACAGGAGAGAGGACCCAATTGACAATAAGAGATTACACTCTACAGGAGAGAGAGAACCCCGCTGACCCTAAGAGCTTACACTCTACTGGAGAGAGAGAGAGGTCCCCCTCTGACCATAAGAGCTTACATTCTACAGGAGAGAGAGAGTACCCCACTGACCCTAAGAGCTTACACTCTACAGGAGAGAGAGAGAGGTCCCCCTCTGACCATAAGAGCTACACTCTACAGGAGAGAGAGAGTACCCCACTGACCATAAGAGCTTACACTCAACAGGAGAGAGGACCCAACTGACAATAAGAGATTACACTCTACAGGAGAGAGAGGACCCCGCTGACCATAAGAGCTTACACTCTACAGGAGAGAGAGGACCCCACTGACCATAAGAGCTTACACTCTACAAAAGAGAGAGAGTACACCAATGACCATAAGAGCTTACATTCTAAAGGAAAGAGAGAGGACCCCACTGACCCTAAGAGCTTAAACTCTACAGGAGAGAGAGAGGTCACCCTCTGACCATAAGAGCTTACACTCTACAGGAGAGAGAGAGGTCTCCGCTGACCATAAGAGCTTACAATCTACAGGAGAGAGAGGACCCCGCTGACCATAAGAGCTTACACTATACAGAAGAGAGAGGACCCCACTGACCATAAGAGCTTACACTCTACAGGAGAGAGAGGACCCCACTGACCCTAAGAGCTTACACTCTACAGGAGAGATAGAGTACCCCACTGACCATAAGAACTTACACTCAACAGGAGAGAGGACCCAATTGACAATAAGAGATTACACTCTACAGGAGAGAGAGAGGATCCCGCTGACCATAAGAAATTACACTCTACAGGAGAGAGAGAGGACCCCGCTGACCATAAGAGCTTACACTCTAAAGGAGAGAGAGAGGACCCCGCTCACCATAAGAGCTTACACTCTACAGGAGGGAGAGTGGACCCCGCTGACCATAAGAGCTTACACTCTACAGGAGAGAGAGGACCCCACTGACCATAAGAGCTTACACTCTAAGGGAGAGAAAAGAGCCAGCTGACCATAAGAGCTTATACTCTACAGGAGAGAGAGGACCCCACTGACCCTAAGAGCTTACACTCTAGAGGAGAGAGAGAGGTCACCCTCTGACCATAAGAGCTTACACTCTACAGGAGAGAGAGAGGTCTCCGCTGACCATAAGAGCTTGCACTCTACAGGAGAGAGAGGACCCCGCTGACCATAAGAGCTTACACTCTACAGGAGAGAGAGTACCCCATTGACCATAAGATCTAACACTCTACAGGAGAGAAAGTACCCCAATGACCATAAGAGCTTACACTCTACAGGAGAGAGAGAGAGGTCCCCCTCTGACCATAAGAGCTTACACTCTACAGGAGAGAGAGAGTACCCCACTGACCCTAAGAGCTTACACTTTACAGGAGAGAGAGAGAGGTCCCCTTCTGACCATAAGAGCTTACACTCAACAGGAGAGAGGACCCAATTGACAATAAGAGATTACACTCTACAGGAGAGAGAGGACCCCGCTGACCCTAAGAGCTTACACTCTACTGGAGAGAGAGAGGTCCCCCTCTGACCATAAGAGCTTACATTCTACAGGAGAGAGAGAGTACCCCACTGACCCTAAGAGCTTACACTCTACAGGAGAGAGAGAGAGGTCCCCCTCTGACTATAAGAACTTACACTCTACAGGAGAGAGAGAGTACCCCACTGACAATAAGAACTTACACTCAACAGGAGAGAGGACCCAACTGACAATAAGAGATTACACTCTACAGGAGGGAGAGGACCCCACTGACCATAAGATCTTACACTCTACAGGAGACAGAGAGTACCCCAATGACCATAAGAGCTTACACTCTAAAGGAAAGAGAGAGGACCCCACTCACCCTAAGAGCTTACAATCTACAGGAGAGAGAGAGAGGTCACCCTCTGACCATAAGAGCTTACACTCTACAGGAGAGAGAGAGGTCTCCGCTGACCATCAGAGCTTACACTCTACAGGAGAGAGAGGACCCCGCTGACCATAAGAGCTTACACTCTATAGGAGAGAGAGAACCCCACTGACCATAAGAGCTTACACTCTACAGGAGAGAGAGTACCCCAATAACCATAAGAACTTACACTCTAAAGGAAAGAGAGAGGACCCTACTGTCCCTAAGAGCTTACACTCTACAGGAGAGAGAGAGAGGTCCCCCTCTGACCATAAGAGCTTACACTCTACAGGAGAGAGAGAGTACCCCACTGACCATAAGAGCTTACACTCAACAGGAGAGAGGACCCAATTGACAATAAGAGCTTACACTCTACAGGAGAGAGAGAGGACCCCGCTGACCATAAGAAATTACACTCTACAGGAGAGAAAGAGGACCCCGCTGACCATAAGAGCTTACACTCTACAGGAGAGAGAGAGGACCCCGCTGACCATAAGAGCTTACACTCTACAGGAGAGAGAGAGGACCCCACTGACCATAAGAGCATACACTCTAAAGGAGAGAAAAGAGCTAGCTGACCATAAGAGCTTACACTCTACAGGAGAGAGAGAGTACTCAATGACCATAAGAGCTTACACTCTAAGAGAAAGAGAGAGGACCCCACTGACCCTAAGAGCTTACACTCTACAGGAGAGGGAAAGAGGTCACCCTCTGACCATAAGAGCTTAGACTCTACAGGAGAGATAGTGGTCTCTGCTGACTATAAGAGCTTACACTCTACAGGAGAGAGAGGACCCCGCTGACCATAAGAGCTTACACTCTACAGGTGAGAGTACCCCAATGACCATAAGATCTAACACTCTACAGGAGAGAGAGGACCCCGCTGACCATAAGAGCTTACACTCTACAGGAGAGAGTACCCCAATGACCATAAGATCTAACACTCTACAGGAGAGAGAGTACCCCAATGACCTAAGAGCTTACACTCTAAAGGAAAGAGAGAGGACCCCACTGACCCTAAGAGCTTACACTCTACAGGAGTGAGAGAGTACCCCACTGACCCTAAGATCTTACACTCTACAGGAGAGAGAGAGAGGTCCCCCTCTGACCATAAGAGCTTACACTCTACAGGAGAGAGAGAGTACCACACTGACCATAAGAGCGTACACTCAACAGGAGAGAGGACCCAATTGACAATAAGAGATTACACTCTACAGGAGAGAGAGGACCCCGCTGACCCTAAGAGCTTACACTTTACAGGAGAGAGAGAGAGGTCCCCCACTGACCATAAGAGCTTACACTCTACAGGAGAGAGAGTACCCCAATGACCATAAGAGCTTACACTCTAAAGGAAAGAGAGAGGACCCCACTTACCCTAAGAGCTTACACTCTACAGGAGAGAGAGAGAGGTCCCCCTCTGACCATAAGTGCTTACACTCTACAGGAGAGAGAGAGTACCCCACTGACCCTAAGAGCTTACACTCTACAGGAGAGAGAGAAAGGTCCCCCTCTGACCATAAGAGCTTACACTCTACAGGAGAGAGAGAGTACCCCACTGACCATAAGAGCTTACACTCAACAGGAGAGAGGACCTAATTGACAATAAGAGATTACACTCTACAGGAGAGAGAGGACCCCGCTGACCCTAAGAGCTTACACTCTACTGGAGAGAGAGAGAGGTCCCCCTCTGACCATAAGAGCTTACATTCTACAGGAGAGAGAGAGTACCCCACTGACCCTAAGAGCTTACACTCTACAGGAGAGAGAGAGAGGTCCCCCTCTGACCATAAGAGCTTACACTCTACAGGAGAGAGAGAGTACCCCACTGACCATAAGAGCTTACACTCAACAGGAGAGAGGACCTAACTGACAATAAGAGATTACACTCTACAGGAGAGAGAGGACCCCGCTCACCATAAGAGCTTACACTCTACAGGAGAGAGAGGACCCCACTGACCATAAGAGCTTACACTCTACAGGAGAGAGAGAGTACCCAAATGACCATAAGAGCTTACACTCTAAAGGAAAGAGAGAGGACCCCACTGACCCTAAGAGCTTACACTCTACAGGAGAGAGAGAGAGGTCACCCTCTGACCATAAGAGCTTACACTCTACAGGAGAGAGAGAGGTCTCCGCTGACCATCAGAGCTTACACTCTACAGGAGAGAGAGGACCCCACTGACCATAAGAGCTTACACTCTACAGGAGAGAGAGTACCCCAATAACCATAAGAGCTTACACTCTAAAGGAAAGAGAGAGGACCCTACTGACCCTAAGAGCTTACACTCTACAGGAGAGAGAGAGAGGTTCCCCTCTGACAATAAGAGCTTACACTCTACAGGAGAGAGAGAGTACCCCACTGACCATAAGAGCTTACACTCAACAGGAGAGAGGACCCAATTGACAATAAGAGATTACACTCTACTGGAGAGAGAGAGGACCCCGCTGACCATAAGAAATTACACTCTACAGGAGAGAAAGAGGACCCCGCTGACCATAAGAGCTTACACTCTACAGGAGAGAGAGAGGACCCCGCTCACCATAAGAGCTTACACTCTACAGGAGAGAGATTGGACCCCGCTGACCATAAGAGTTTACACTCTACAGGAGAGAGAGAGGACCCCACTGACAATAAGAGCTTACACTCTAAAGGAGAGAAAAGAGCTAGCTGTCCATAAGAGCTTACACTCTACAGGAGATAGAGAGTACCCCAATGACCATAAGAGCTTACACTGTAAGGGAAAGAGAGAGGACCCCACTGACCCTAAGAACTTACACTCTACAGGAGAGAGAAAGAGGTCACCCTCTGACCATAAGAGCTTAGACTCTACAGGAGAGGGAGAGGTCTCCGCTGACCATAAGAGCTTACACTCTACAGGAGAGAGAGGACCCCGCTAACCATAAGAGCTTACACTCTACAGGAGAGAGTACCCCAATGACCATAAGATCTAACACTCTACAGGAGAGAGAGTACCCCAATGACCTAAGAGCTTACACTCTAAAAGAGAGGACCCCACTGACCCTAAGAGCTTACACTCTACAGGAGAGAGAGAGAGAGGTCCCCCTCTGACCTTAAGAGCTTACACTCTACAGGAGAGAGAGAGTACCCCACTGACCCTAAGAGCTTACACTCTACAAGAGAGAGAGAGTACCCCACTGACCATAAGAGCTTACACTCAACAGGAGAGAGGACCCAATTGACAATAAGAGATTACACTCTACAGGAGAGAGAGAGGACCCCGCTGACCATAAGAAATTACACTCTACAGGAGAGAAAGAGGACCCCGCTGACCATAAGAGCTTACACTCTACAGGAGAGAGAGAGGACCCCGCTGACCATAAGAGCTTACACTCTACAGGAGAGAGAGAGGACCCCACTGACCATAAGAGCATACACTCTAAAGGAGAGAAAAGAGCTAGCTGACCATAAGAGCTTACACTCTACAGGAGAGAGAGAGTACCCCAATGACCATAAGAGCTTACACTCTAAGAGAAAGAGAGAGGACCCCACTGACCCTAAGAGCTTACACTCTACAGGAGAGGGAAAGAGGTCACCCTCTGACCATAAGAGCTTAGACTCTACAGGAGAGATAGTGGTCTCCGCTGACTATAAGAGCTTACACTCTACAGGAGAGAGAGGACCCCGCTGACCATAAGAGCTTACACTCTACAGGTGAGAGTACCCCAATGACCATAAGATCTAACACTCTACAGGAGAGAGAGGACCCCGCTGACCATAAGAGCTTACACTCTACAGGAGAGAGTACCCCAATGACCATAAGATCTAACACTCTACAGGAGAGAGAGTACCCCAATGACCTAAGAGCTTACACTCTAAAGGAAAGAGAGAGGACCCCACTGACCCTAAGAGCTTACACTCTACAGGAGTGAGAGAGTACCCCACTGACCCTAAGATCTTACACTCTACACGAGAGAGAGAGAGGTCCCCCTCTGACCATAAGAGCTTACACTCTACAGGAGAGAGAGAGTACCACACTGACCATAAGAGCGTACACTCAACAGGAGAGAGGACCCAATTGACAATAAGAGATTACACTCTACAGGAGAGAGAGGACCCCGCTGACCCTAAGAGCTTACACTTTACAGGAGAGAGAGAGAGGTCCCCCACTGACCATAAGAGCTTACACTCTACAGGAGAGAGAGTACCCCAATGACCATAAGAGCTTACACTCTAAAGGAAAGAGAGAGGACCCCACTTACCCTAAGAGCTTACACTCTACAGAAGAGAGAGAGAGAGGTCCCCCTCTGACCATAAGTGCTTACACTCTACAGGAGAGAGAGAGTACCCCACTGACCCTAAGAGCTTACACTCTACAGGAGAGAGAGAAAGGTCCCCCTCTGACCATAAGAGCTTACACTCTACAGGAGAGAGAGTACCCCACTGACCATAAGAGCTTACACTCAACAGGAGAGAGGACCTAATTGACAATAAGAGATTACACTCTACAGGAGAGAGAGGACCCCGCTGACCCTAAGAGCTTACACTCTACTGGAGAGAGAGAGAGGTCCCCCTCTGACCATAAGAGCTTACATTCTACAGGAGAGAGAGAGTACCCCACTGACCCTAAGAGCTTACACTCTACAGGAGAGAGAGAGAGGACCCCCTCTGACCATAAGAGCTTACACTCTACAGGAGAGAGAGAGTACCCCACTGACCATAAGAGCTTACACTCAACAGGAGAGAGGACCCAACTGACAATAAGAGATTACACTCTACAGGAGAGAGAGGACCCCGCTCACCATAAGAGCTTACACTCTACAGGAGAGAGAGGACCCCACTGACCATAAGAGCTTACACTCTACAGGAGAGAGAGAGTACCCAAATGACCATAAGAGCTTACACTCTAAAGGAAAGAGAGAGGACCCCACTGACCCTAAGAGCTTACACTCTACAGGAGAGAGAGAGAGGTCACCCTCTGACCATAAGAGCTTACACTCTACAGGAGAGAGAGAGGTCTCCGCTGACCATCAGAGCTTACACTCTACAGGAGAGAGAGGACCCCACTGACCATAAGAGCTTACACTCTACAGGAGAGAGAGTACCCCAATAACCATAAGAGCTTACACTCTAAAGGAAAGAGAGAGGACCCTACTGACCCTAAGAGCTTACACTCTACAGGAGAGAGAGAGAGGTTCCCCTCTGACAATAAGAGCTTACACTCTACAGGAGAGAGAGAGTACCCCACTGACCATAAGAGCTTACACTCAACAGGAGAGAGGACCCAATTGACAATAAGAGATTACACTCTACTGGAGAGAGAGAGGACCCCGCTGACCATAAGAAATTACACTCTACAGGAGAGAAAGAGGACCCCGCTGACCATAAGAGCTTACACTCTACAGGAGAGAGAGAGGACCCCGCTCACCATAAGAGCTTACACTCTACAGGAGAGAGATTGGACCCCGCTGACCATAAGAGTTTACACTCTACAGGAGAGAGAGAGGACCCCACTGACAATAAGAGCTTACACTCTAAAGGAGAGAAAAGAGCTAGCTGTCCATAAGAGCTTACACTCTACAGGAGATAGAGAGTACCCCAATGACCATAAGAGCTTACACTGTAAGGGAAAGAGAGAGGACCCCACTGACCCTAAGAACTTACACTCTACAGGAGAGAGAAAGAGGTCACCCTCTGACCATAAGAGCTTAGACTCTACAGGAGAGGGAGAGGTCTCCGCTGACCATAAGAGCTTACACTCTACAGGAGAGAGAGGACCCCGCTAACCATAAGAGCTTACACTCTACAGGAGAGAGTACCCCAATGACCATAAGATCTAACACTCTACAGGAGAGAGAGTACCCCAATGACCTAAGAGCTTACACTCTAAAAGAGAGGACCCCACTGACCCTAAGAGCTTACACTCTACAGGAGAGAGAGAGAGAGATCCCCCTCTGACCTTAAGAGCTTACACTCTACAGGAGAGAGAGAGTACCCCACTGACCCTAAGAGCTTACACTCTACAGGAGAGAGAGAGAGGTCCCCCTCTGACCATAAGAGCTTACACTCTACAGGAGAGAGAGAGTACCCCACTGACCATAAGAGCGTACACTCAACAGGAGAGAGGACCCAATTGACAATAAGAGATTACACTCTACAGGAGAGAGAGGACCCCGCTGACCCTAAGAGCTTACACTTTACAGGAGAGAGAGAGAGGTCCCCCGCTGACCATAAGAGCTTACACTCTACAGGAGAGAGTACCCCGCTGACCATAAGAGCTTAGACTCTACAGGAGAGAGTACCCCACTGACCAAAAGAGCTTACACTCAACAGGAGAGAGGACCCAACTGACAATAAAAGATTACACTCTACAGGAGAGAGAGGACCCCGCTGACCATAAGAGCTTACACTCTACAGGAGAGAGAGAGTACCCCGCTCACCATAAGAGCTTACACTCTACAGGAGAGAGAGTGGACCCCGCTGACGATAAGAGCTTACACTCTACAGGAGAGAGAGGACCCCACTGACCAAAGGAGCTTACACTCTACAGGAGAGAGAGAGTACCCCAATGACCCTAAGAGCTTACACTCTACAGGAGAGGGAGAGAGGTCACCCTCTGACCATAAGAGCTTACACTCTACAGGAGAGAGAGAGGTCTCCGCTTACCATAAGAGCTTACACTCTACAGGAGAGAGAGGACCCCGCTGACCATAAGAGCTTACACTCTACAGGAGAGAGAGGACCCCACTGACCATAAGAGCTTACACTCTACAGGAGAGAGAGAGTACCCCAATGACCATAAGAGCTTACACTCTAAGGGAAAGAGAGAGGACCCTTCTGACCGTAAGAGCTTACACTCTACAGGAGAGAGAGAGAGGTACCCCTCTGACCATAAGAGCTTACACTCTACAGGAGAGAGAGAGTACCCCACTGACCCTAAGAGCTTACACTCTACAGGAGAGAGAGAGAGGTCCCCCTCTGACCATAAGAGCTTACACTCTACAGGAGAGAGAGTACCCCACTGACCATAAGAGCTTACACTCAACAGGAGAGAGGACACAATTGACAATAAGAGATTACACTCTACAGGAGAGAGAGGACCCCGCTGACCATAAGAAATTACACTCTACAGGAGAGAAAGAGGACCCCGCTTACCATAAGAGTTTGCACTCTACAGGAGAGAGAGAGGACCCCGCTCACCATAAGAGCTTACCCTCTACAGGAGAGAGAGTGGACCCCGCTGACCATAAGAGCTTACACTCTACAGGAGAGAGAGGACCCCACTGACCATAAGAGCTTACACTCTAAAGGAGAGAAAAGAGGCAGCTGACCATAAGAGCTTACACTCTACAGGAGAGAGAGAGTACCCCAATAACCATAAGAGCTTACACTCTAAGGGAAAGAGAGAGGACCCCGCTGACCCTAAGAGCATACACTCTACAGGAGAGAGAGAGAGGTCACCCTCTGACCATAAGAGCTTTCACTCTACAGGAGAGAGAGAGGTCTCCACTGACCATAAGAGCTTACACACTACAGGAGAGAGAGAGTACCCCACTGACGATAAGAGCTTACACTCTAAAGGAGAGAAAGGAGCCAGCTGACCATATATAAGAGATACAATAAGACAATAAGAGATTACACTTTACAGGAGAGAAAGACAGGATCCTGCTGACCATAAGAGATTACAATCTACAGGAGAGAGAAAGGACCCCAATGACCATAAGAGCTTACACTCTACAGGAGAGAGAGGACCCCACTGATCATAAGAGCTTACACTCTACATGAGAGAGAGGACCCCGCTGACCATAAGAGCTTACATACTACAGGAGAGAGAGAGGACCCCGCTGACCATAAGAGCTTACACTCTACAGGAGAGAGAGGACCCCACTGACCATAAGAGCTTACACTCTACAGGAGAGAGAGAGGTCCCCAATGACGATAAGAGCTTACACTCTACAGGAGAGAGAGAGGACCCCGCTGACCATAAGAGCTTACACTCTACATGAGAGAGAGGACCCCGCTGACCATAAGAGCTTACACACTACAGGAGAGAGAGAGGACCCCACTGATCATAAGAGCTTACACTCTACATGAGAGAGAGGACCCCGCTGACCATAAGAGCTTACACACTACAGGAGAGAGAGAGGACCCCGCTGACCATAAGAGCTTACACACTACAGGAGAGAGAGGACCCCACTGACCATAAGAGCTAACACTCTACAGGAGAGAGAGAGGTCCCCACTGACGATAAGAGCTTACACTCTACAGGAGAGAGAGAGAGGACCCCACTGACCATAAGAGCTTACACTCTACAGGAGAGAGAGAGTACCCCACTGACCATAAGAGCTTACACTCTAAAGGAGAGAGTACAGCGAGCTGAACATAAGAGCTTACAGTCTACATGAGAGAGAGAGTACCCCACTGACCATAAGAGCTTACACTCTACAGGAGAGAGGCCCCAACTGATAATAAGAGATTACACTCTACAGGAGAGATAGAGGACCCCACTGACCATAAGAGATTACACTCTACAGGAGAGAGAGAGGACTCCACTGACGATAATAGCTTACACTCTGCAGGAGATAGAGGACTCCGCTGGCCATTAGAGCTTACACACAACAGGAGAGAGAGAGTACCCCACTGACCATAAGAGCTTACACTCTACAGGAGAGAGAGAGGTCCCCACTGACGATAAGAGCTTACACTCTACAGGAGAGAGAGGACTCCGCTGACCATAAGACCTTACAGTCTACATGAGAGAGAGTGTACCCCACTGACCATAAGAGCTTACACTCTACAGGAGAGAGGCCCCAACTGATAATAAGAGATTACACTCTACAGGAGAGAGAGAGGACCCCGCTGACCATAAGAGCTTACACTCTACAGGAGATAGAGAGAGGAGAACCCCACTGACCATATGAGCTTACACTCTACAGGAGAGAGAGAGAGAGAGGACACCACTGACCATAAGAGCTTACACACTACAGGAGAGAGAGAGGACCCCGCTGACCATAAGAGCTTACACTCTACATGAGAGAGAGGTCCCCACTGATCATAAGAGCTTACACTCTACATGAGAGAGAGGACCCCGCTGACCATAAGAGCTTACACACTACAGGAGAGAGAGGACCCCACTGATCATAAGAGCTTACACTCTACATGAGAGAGAGGACACCACTGACCATAAGAGCATACACACTATATGAGAGAGAGAGAGGACCCCACTGACCATAAGAGCTTACACTCTACAGGAGAGAGAGAGGACCCCAAAGATCATAAGAGCTTACACTCTACATGAGAGAGAGGACACCACTGACCATAAGAGCTTACACACTATATGAGAGAGAGAGGACCCCACTGACCATAAGAGATTACACACTACAGGAGAGAGAGGATCCCACTGACCTTAAAAGCTTACACTCTAAAGGAGAGAGAGAGGTCCCCACTGACGATAAGAGCTTACACTCTACAGGAGAGAGAGAGGACCCCGCTGACCTTAAGAGCTTACACACTACAGGAGAGAGAGGACCCCACTGACCATAAGAGCTTACACTCTACAGGAGAGAGAGAGTACCCCACTGACCATAAGAGCTTACAGTCTACATGAGAGAGAGAGTACCCCACTTACCATGAGAGCTTACACTCTGCAGGAGAGAGGACCCAACTGATAATAAGAGATTACACTCTACAGGAAAGATAGAGGACCCCACTGACCATAAGAGATTACACACTACAGGAGAGAGAGAGGACCCAGCTGACCATAAGAGCTTACACACTACAGGAGAGAGAGGACCCCACTGACCATAAGAGCTTACACTCTAAAGGAGAGAGAGAGGTCCCCACTGATGATAAGAGCTTACCCTCTACAGGAGAGAGAGAGAGGACCCCGCTGACCTTAAGAGCTTACACACTACAGGAGAGAGAGGACCCCACTGACCTTCAGAGCTTACACTCTACAAGAGAGAGAGAGTACCCCACTGACCATAAGAGCTTACACTCTACAGGAGAGAGAGGATCCCACTGACCTTAAAAGCTTACACTCTAAAGGAGAGAGAGAGGTCCCCACTGACGATAAGAGCTTACACTCTACAGGAGAGAGAGAGGACCCCGCTGACCTTAAGAGCTTACACACTACAGGAGAGAGAGGACCCCACTGACCATAAGAGCTTACACTTTACAGGAGAGAGAGAGTACCCCACTGACCATAAGAGCTTACAGTCTACATGAGAGAGAGAGTACCCCACTTACCATAAGAGCTTACACTCTGCAGGAGAGAGGACCCAACTGATAATAAGAGATTACACTCTACAGGAGAGATAGAGGACACCACTGACCATAAGAGATTACACACTACAGGAGAGAGAGGACCCAGCTGACCATAAGAGCTTACACACTACAGGAGAGAGAGGACCCCACTGACCATAAGAGCTTACACTCTAAAGGAGAGAGAGAGGTCCCCACTGATGATAAGAGCTTACCCTCTACAGGAGAGAGAGAGAGAGGACCCCGCTGACCTTAAGAGCTTACACACTACAGGAGAGAGAGGACCCCACTGACATTAAGAGCTTACACTCTACAGGAGAGAGAGAGTACCCCACTGACCATAAGAGCTTACACTCTACAGGAGAGAGAGGACTCCGCTGATCATAAGAGCTCACACACTACAGGAGAGAGAGAGTACACCACTGACCATAAGAGCTTACACTCTACAGGAGAGAGAGGACTCCGCTGATCATAAGAGCTCACACACTACATGAGAGAGAGAGTACCCCACTGACCATAAGAGCTTACACTCTACAGGAGAGAGGACCCAACTGATAATAAGAGATTATACTCTACAGGAGAGAGAGAGGACCCCACTGACCATAAGAGATTACACTCTACAGGAGAGAGAGAGGACCCCGCACACCATAAGAGCTTACACTCTACAGGAGAGAGAGAGGACCCTGCTCACCATAAGAGCTTACACTCTACAGGAGAGAGAGAGGACCCCGCTCATCATAAGAGCTTACACTCTAAAGGAGAGAAAAGACCCAGCTGACCATAAGAGCTTACACTCTACAGGAGAGAGAGAGGACCCCACTGACCATAAGAGTTTACACTCCAAAGGAGAGAAAAGAGCAAGCTGACCATATATAAGAGATACAATAAGACAATAAGAGCTTACACTCTACAGGAGAAAGAGGACCCCGCTCACCATAAGAGATTACACTCTACAGGAGAGAGAGAGGACTCCACTGACCATAAGAGTTTACACTCTACAGGAGAGGACCCCGCTGACCATAAGAGCTTATACTTTACATGAGAGAGAGGGAGGACCCCATTGACCATAAGAGCTTACACTCTACAGGAGAGAGAGAGAGGACCCCATTGACCATAAGAGTTTACACTCTACAGGAGAGAGAGAGAGGACCCCACTGACCATAAGAGCTTACACTCTACAGGAGAGTGAGATGACCTCACTGACCATAAGTGCTTACACACTACAGGAGAGAGGACCCCGCTGACCATAAGAGTTTACACACTACAGGAGAGAGAGGACCCCACTGACCCCAAGAGCTTACACTCTACAGGAGAGACAGAGAGTACCCCACTGACCATAAGAGCTTACACTCTACAGGAGAGAGAGGACCCCGCTGACCATAAGAGCTTACACACTACAGGAGAGAGAGAGGACCCCGCTGACCATAAGAGCTTACACACTACAGGAGAGAGAGGACCCCACTGACCATAAGAGCTTACACTCTACAGGAGAGACAGAGAGTACCCCACTGACCATAAGAGCTTACACTCTAAAGGAGAGAGAAGAGCCAACTGACCATAAGAGCTTACACTCTACAGGAGAGAGAGGACCCAACTGACCATATGATCTTACACTCTGCAGGAGAGAAAGAGGACCCCACTGTCTACAAGAGCTTACACTCTACAGGAGAGACAGAGAGTACCCCACTGACCATAAGAGCTTACACTCTACAGGAGAGAGAGGACCCCGCTGACCATAAGAGCTTACACACTACAGGAGAGAGAGGACCCCACTGACCATAAGAGCTTACACTCTACAGGAATGACAGAGAGTACCCCACTGACCATAAGAGCTTACACTCTAAAGGAGAGAGAAGAGCCAACTGACCATAAGAGCTTACACTCTATAGGAGAGAGAGGACCCCACTGACCATAAGAGCTTACACTCTACAGGAGAGAGAGAGTACCCCACTGACCATAAGAGCTTACACTCTACAGGAGAGAAAGAGGTCCCCACTGATGATAAGAGCTTACACTCTACAGGAGAGAGAGGACTCCGCTGACCATAAGAGCTTACACTCTACAGGAGAGAGAGAGGACCCCGCTGACCATAAGAGCTTACACACTACAGGAGAGAGAGGACCCCACTGACCAAAAGAGCTTACACTCTAAAGGAGAGAGAGACGTCCCCACTGATGATAAGAGCTTACCCTCTACAGGAGAGAGAGAGAGGACCCCGCTGACCTTAAGAGCTTACACACTACAGGAGAGAGAGGACCCCACTGACCTTAAGAGCTTACACTCTACAGGAGAGAGAGAGTACCCCACTGACCATAAGAGCTTACACTCTACAGGAGAGAGAGGACTCCGCTGATCATAAGAGCTTACACACTACAGGAGAGAGAGAGTACCCCACTGACCATAAGAGCTTACACTCTACAGGAGAGAAAGAGGTCCCCACTGACGATAAGAGCTTACACTCTACAGGAGAGAGAGGACTCTGCTGACCATAAGAGCTTACACTCTACAGGAGAGAGAGAGTACCCCACTGACCATAAGAGCTTACACTCTAAAGGAGAGAGAACAGCCAGCTGACCATAAGAGCTTACACTCTGCAGGAGAGAGAGAGGACTCCACTGACGATAAGAGCTTACACTCTGCAGGAGAGAGAGGACTCCGCTGGCCATAAGAGCTTACACACTACAGGAGAGAGAGAATACCCCACTGACCATAAGAGCTTACACTCTACAGGAGAGAGAGAGGTCCCCACTGACGATAAGAGCTTACACTCTACAGGAGAGAGAGGACTCTGCTGACCATAAGAGCTTACAGTCTACATGAGAGAATGAGTACCCCACTGACCATAAGAGCTTACACTCTACAGGAGAAAGGCCCCAACTGATAATATGGGATTACACTCTACAGGAGAGATAGAGGACCCCACTGACCATAAGAGATTACACTCTACAGGAGAGAGAGAGGACCCCGCTGACCATAAGAGCTTTCACTCTACAGGAGATAGGGAGAGGAGAACCCCACTTACCATATGAGCTTACACTCTACAGGAGAGAGAGAGAGAAAGAGGACACCACTGACAATAAGAGCTTACACACTACAGGAGAGAGGACCCCGCTGACCATAAGAGCTTACACTCTACATGAGAGAGAGGTCCCCACTGATCATAAGAGCTTACACTCTACATGAGAGAGAGGACCCCGCTGACCATAAGAGCTTACACACTACAGGAGAGAGAGGACCCCACTGATCATAAGAGCTTACACTCTACATGAGAGAGAGAGGACCCCACTGATCATAAGAGCTTACACTCTACATGAGAGAGAGGACACTACTGACCATAAGAGCTTACACACTATATGAGAGAGAGAGGACCCCACTGACCATAAGAGATTGCACACTACAGGAGAGAGAGAGGACCCAGCTGACCATAAGAGCTTACACACTACAGGAGAGAGAGGACCCCACTGACCATAAAAGCTTACACTCTAAAGGAGAGAGAGAGGTCCCCACTGATGATAAGAGCTTACACTCTACAGGAGAGAGAGTACCCCACTGACCATAAGAGCTTACACTCTGCAGGAGAGAGGACCCAACTGATAATAAGAGATTTCACTCTACAGGAGAGAGAGAGAGGACCCCGCTGACCTTAAGAGCTTACACACTACAGGAGAGAGAGGACCCCACTGACCTTAAGAGCTTACACTCTACAGGAGAGAGAGAGTACCCCACTGACCATAAGAGCTTACACTCTACAGGAGAGAGAGGACTCCGCTGATCATAAGAGCTTACACACTACAGGAGAGAGAGAGTACCCCACTGACCATAAGAGCTTACACTCTACAGGAGAGAAAGAGGTCCCCACTGACGATAAGAGCTTACACTCTACAGGAGAGAGAGGACTCCGCTGACCATAAGAGCTTACACTCTACAGGAGAGAGAGAGTACCCCACTGACCATAAGAGCTTACACTCTACAGGAGTGAGGACCCAACTGATAATAAGAGATTATACTCTACAGGAGAGAGAGAGGACCCCACTGACCATAAGAGATTACACTCTACAGTAGAGAGAGGACCCCGCACACCATAAGAGCTTACACTATACAGGACAGAGAGAGGACCCCGCTCAGCATAAGAGCTTACACTCTACAGGTGAGAGGGAGGACCCCACTCATCATAAGAGCTTACACTCTATAGGAGAGAGAGAGAGGACCCCACTGACCATAAGTGCTTACACTCTTAAGGAGAGAAAAGAGCCAGGTGACCATAAGAGCTTACACTCTACAGGAGAGAGAGAGAGGACCCCACTGACCATAAGAGTTTACACTCTACAGGAGAGAGAGAGAGAGGACCCCACTGACCATAAGAGCTTACACTCTACAGGAGAGAGAGATGACCTCACTGACCATAAGAGCTTACACACTACAGGAGAGAGGACCCCGCTGACCATAAGAGTTTACACACTACAGGAGAGAGAGGACCCCAGTGACCCCAAGAGCTTACACTCTACAGGAGAGACAGAGAGTACCCCACTGACCATAAGAGCTTACACTCTACAGGAGAGAGAGGACCCTGCTGACCATAAGAGCTTAGACACTACAGGAGAGAGAGAGGACCCCGCTGACCATAAGAGCTTACACACTACAGGGGAGAGAGGACCCCACTGACCATAAGAGCTTACACTCTACAGGAGAGACAGAGAGTACCCCACTGACCATAAGAGCTTACACTCTAAAGGAGAGAGAAGAGCCAACTGACCATAAGAGCTTACACTCTACAGGAGAGAGAGGACCCAACTGACCATATGATCTTACACTCTGCAGGAGAGAGAGAGGACCCCACTGACCACAAGAGCTTACACTCTACAGGAGAGACAGAGAGTACCCCGCTGACCATAAGAGCTTACACTCTACAGGAGAGAGAGGACCCCGCTGACCATAAGAGCTTACACACTACAGGAGAGAGAGGACCCCACTGACCATAAGAGCTTACACTCTACAGGAGAGACAGAGAGTACCCCTCTGACCATAAGAGCTTACACTCTAAAGGAGAGAGAAGAGCCAACTGACCATAAGAGCTTACACTCTACAGGAGAGAGAGGACCCCACTGACCATAAGAGCTTACACTCTACAGGAGAGAGAGATGTCCCCAGTGACCATAAGAGCTTACACTCTACAGGAGAGAGAGAGGTCCCCACTGACCATAAGAGCTTACACTCTAAAGGAGAGAAAAGAGCCAGCTGACCATAAGAGCTTACACTCTACAGGAGAGAGCGAGGACCCCACTGACCATAAGAGCTTACACTCTACAGGAGAGAGAGAGGACCCCACTGATCATAAGAGCTTACACTCTACATGAGAGAGAGGACACCACTGACCATAAGAGCTTACACACTACAGGAGAGAGAGAGGACCCCACTGACCATATGATCTTACAATCTGCAGGAGAGAGAGAGAGAGAGAGAGAGGACCCCACTGACCATAAGAGCTTACACTCTACAGGAGAGAGAGAGGACCCCGCTGATCATAAGAGCTTACACTCTATATGAGAGAGAGAGAACCCCACTGACCATATGATCTTACACTCTGCAGGAGAGAGAGAAAGAGAGAGGACCCCACTGACCATAAGAGCTTGCACTCTACAGAAGAGAGAGAGGACCCCTCTGACCATAAGAGCTTACACTGTACAGGAGAGAGAGAGGACCCCACTGATCATAAGAGCTTACACTCTACATGAGAGAGGACCCCACTGACCATAAGAGCTTACACACTACAGGAGAGAGAGAGAGGACCCCACTGACCATAAGAGCTTACACTCTACAGGAGAGAGAGAGGACCCCGCTGATCATAAGAGCTTACACTCTACAGGAGAGAGAGAGGACCCCGCTGATCATAAGAGCTTACACTCTTCAGGAGAGAGAGAGAGGACCCCACTGACCATAAGAGCTTGCACACTACAGGAGAGAGAGAGGACTCCGCTGATCATAAGAGCTTACACTCTACAGGAGAGAGAGGACCCCACTTACCCTAAGAGCTTACACTCTACAGGAGAGAGAGAGAGGTCACCCTCTGACCATAAGAGCTTACACTCTACAGGAGAGAGAGAGGTCTCCGCTGACCATAACAGCTTACACTCTACAGGAGAGAGAGGACCCCGCTGACCATAAGAGCTTACACTCTACATGAGAGAGAGGACCCCACTGACCATAAGAGCTTACACTCTACAGTAGAGAGAGTACTTCAATAACCATAAGAGCTTACACTCTAAAGGAAAGAGAGAGGACCCTACTGACCGTAAGTGCTTACACTCTAAAGGAGAGAGAGAGAGGTCCCCCTCTGACCATAAGAGCTTACACTCTACAGGAGAGAGAGAGTACCCCACTGACCCTAAGAGCTTATACTCTACAGGAGAGAGAGAGGTCCCCCTCTGACCATAAGAGCTTACACTCTACAGGAGAGAGAGAGTACCCCACTGACCATAAGAGCTTACACTCAACAGGAGAGAGGACCCAATTGACAATAAGAGATTACACTCTACAGGAGAGAGAGAGGACCCCGCTGACCATAAGAAATTACCCTCTACAAGAGAGAAAGAGGACCCCGCTGACCATAAGAGCTTACACTCTACAGGAGAGAGAGAGGACCCCGCTCACCATAAGAGCTTACACTCTACAGGAGAGAGAGTGGACCCCGCTGACCATAAGAGCTTACACTCTACAGGAGAGAGAGTACCCCAATGACCATAAGAGCTTACACTCTAAGGGAAAGAGAGAGGACCTCGCTGACCCTAAGAGCATACACTCTACAGTAGAGAGAGAGAGGTCACCCTCTGACCATAAGAGCTTACACTCTACAGGAGAGAGAGAGGTCTCCGCTGACCATAAGATCTTACACACTACAGGAGAGAGAGAGTACCCCACTGACGATAAGAGCTTACACTCTAAAGGAGAGAAAGGAGCCAGCTGACCATATATAAGAGATACAATAAGACAATAAGAGATTACACTTTACAGGAGAGAGAAAGGACCCCACTGACCATAAGAGCTTACACTCTACAGGAGAGAGAGGACCCCGCTGACCATAAGAGCTTACACTCTACAGGAGAGAGAGAGAGGACCCCGCTCACCATAAGAGCTTACACTCTACAGGAGAGAGAGAGGACCCCACTGACCATAAGAGCTTACACTCTACAGGAGATAGAGAGAGGAGAACCCCACTGACCATATGAGCTTACACTCTACAGGAGAGAGAGGATCCCGAAGATCATAAGAGCTTACACTCTTCAGGAGAGAGAGAGAGGACCCAACTGACCATAAGAGCTTTCACTCTTCAGGAGAGAGAGAGAGAGAGAGGACCCCACTGATCATAAGAGCTTACACTCTACATGAGAGAGAGGACACCACTAACCATAAGAGCTTACACACTACAGGAGAGAGAGGACCCCACTGATCATAAGAGCTTACACTCTACATGAGAGAGAGGACCCCGCTGACCATAAGAGCTTACACTCTACATGAGAGAGAGGTCCCCACTGATCTTAAGAGCTTACACTCTACATGAGAGAGAGGACCCCACTGACCATAAGAGCTTACACTCTACATGAGAGAGAGGACCCCGCTGACCATAAGAGCTTACACACTACAGGAGAGAGAGAGGACCCCGCTGACCATAAGAGCTTACACACTACAGGAGAGAGAGGACCCCACTGACCATAAGAGCTTACACTCTACAGGAGAGAGAGAGGTCCCCACTGACGATAAGAGCTTACACTCTACAGGAGAGAGAGAGAGGACCCCGCTGACCATAAGAGCTTACACACTACAGGAGAGAGAGGACCCTACTGACCATAAGAGCTTACACTCTACAGGAGAGAGAGAGTACCCCACTGACCATAAGAGCTTACACTCTAAAGGAGAGAGAACAGCCAGCTGACCATAAGAGCTTACACTCTGCAGGAGAGAGAGAGGACTCCACTGACGACAAGAGCTTACACTCTGCAGCAGAGAGAGGACTCCGCTGGCCATAAGAGCTTACACACTACAGGAGAGAGAGAGTACCCCACTGACCATAAGAGCTTACACTCTACAGGAGAGAGAGAGGTCCCCACTGACGATAAGAGCTTACACTCTACAGGAGAGAGAGGACTCCGCTGACCATAAGAGCTTACAGTCTACATGAGAGAGAGAGTACCCCACTGACCATAAGAGCTTACACTCTACAGGAGAGAGGCCCCAACTGATAATATGGGATTACACTCTACAGGAGAGATAGAGGACCCCACTGACCATAAGAGATTACACTCTACAGGAGAGAGAGAGGACCCCGCTGACCATAAGAGCTTACACTCTACAGGAGATAGGGAGAGGAGAACCCCACTTACCATATGAGCTTACACTCTACAGGAGAGAGAGAGAGAAAGAGGACACCACTGACAATAAGAGCTTACACACTACAGGAGAGAGGACCCCGCTGACCATAAGAGCTTACACTCTACATGAGAGAGAGGTCCCCACTGATCATAAGAGCTTACACTCTACATGAGAGAGAGGACCCCGCTGACCATAAGAGCTTACACACTACAGGAGAGAGAGGACCCCACTGATCATAAGAGCTTACACTCTACATGAGAGAGAGGACACCACTGACCATAAGGGCTTACACACTATATGAGAGAGAGTGGACCCCACTGACCATAAGAGCTTACACTCTACAGGAGAGAGAGAGGACCCCACTGATCATAAGAGCTTACACTCTACATGAGAGAGAGGACACCACTGACCATAAGAGCTTACACACTATATGAGAGAGAGAGGACCCCACTGACCATAAGAGATTGCACACTACAGGAGAGAGAGAGGACCCAGCTGACCATAAGAGCTTACACTCTACAGGAGAGAGAGAGTACCCCACTGACCATAAGAGCTTACACTCTAGAGGAGAGAGAGAGGTCCCCACTGATGATAAGAGCTTACCCTCTACAGGAGAGAGAGAGAGGACCCCGCTGACCTTAAGAGCTTACACACTACAGGAGAGAGAGGACCCCACTGACCTTAAGAGCTTACACTCTACAGGAGAGAGAGAGTACCCCACTGACCATAAGAGCTTACACTCTACAGGAGAGAGAGGACTCCGCTGATAATTAGAGATTACACACTACAGGAGAGAGAGAGTACCCCACTGACCATAAGAGCTTACACTCTACAGGAGAGAAAGAGGTCCCCACTGACGATAAGAGCTTACACTCTACAGGAGAGAGAGGACTCCGCTGACCATAAGAGCTTACACTCTACAGGAGAGAGAGAGTACCCCACTGACCATAAGAGCTTACACTCTACAGGAGAGAAAGAGGTCCCCACTGACGATAAGAGCTTACACTCTACAGGAGAGAGAGGACTCCGCTGACCATAAGAGCTTACACTCTACAGGAGAGAGAGAGGACCCCACTGACCATAAGAGCTTACACACTACAGGAGAGAGAGGACCCCACTGACCATAAGAGCTTACACTCTAAAGGAGAGAGAGAGGTCCCCACTGATGATAAGAGCTTACCCTCTACAGGAGAGAGAGAGGACCCCGCTGACCTTAAGAGCTTACACACTACAGGAGAGAGAGGACCCCACTGACCTTAAGAGCTTACACTCTACAGGAGAGAGAGAGTACCCCACTAACCATAAGAGCTTACACTCTACAGGAGAGAGAGGACTCCGCTGATCATAAGAGCTTACACACTACAGGAGAGAGAGAGTACCCCACTGACCATAAGAGCTTACACTCTACAGGAGAGAAAGAGGTCCCCACTGACGATAAGAGCTTACACTCTACAGGAGAGAGAGGACTCCGCTGACCATTAGAGCTTACACTCTACAGGAGAGAGAGAGTACCCCACTGACCATAAGAGCTTACACTCTACAGGAGAGAGGACCCAACTGATAATAAGAGATTATACTCTACAGGAGAGAGAGAGGACCCCACTGACCATAAGAGATTACACTCTACATGAGAGAGAGAGGACCCCGCTCATCATAAGAGCTTACACTCTATAGGAGAGAGAGAGAGGACCCCACTGACCATAAGTGCTTACACTCTAAAGGAGAGAAAAGATCCAGGTGACCATAAGAGCTTACACTCTACAGGAGAGAGAGAGAGGACCCCACTGACCATAAGAGTTTACATTCCAAAGGAGAGAAAAGAGCCAGCTGACCATATATAAGAGATACAATAAGACAATAAGAGCTTACACTCTACCGGAGAGAGAGGACCCCGCTGACCATAAGAGCTTATACTCTACATGAGAGAGAGAGAGGACCCCGCTGACCATAAGAGATTACACTCTACAGGAGAGAGAGAGGACCCCACTGACCATAAGAGTTTACACTCTACAGGATAGGACCCCGCTGACCATAAGAGCTTATACTCTACATGAGAGAGAGGACCCCTTTGACCATAAGAGCTTACACTCTACAGGAGAGAGAGAGAGGACCTCACTGACCATAAGAGTTTACACTCTACAGGAGAGAGAAGACCCCGCTGACCATAAGAGATTACACTCTACAGGAGAGAGAGGACCCCGCTGACCATAAGAGCTTGTACTCTTCATTAGAGAGAGGACCCCACTGACCATAAGAGCTTACACTCTACAGGAGAGAGAGAAGCTTACCCAGTGACTCTGGAGATGGAAAACGACTCTGCTGTACACACTGTGCTCCGCTGGGAACCGCTGATCAGTGATGTCCTAGGTGCTGCCATCACTCTACAAGATATGATAGTTCATAAGATGTCATAGCTGCATGGCATTATGGGGAAACAACTCGGCATTGTAAAAAGGCATTTTCTCTCTGATTCTACTCCGGTGTGGGAAATAGGTACAGGGAAGGTTCTTTTTTTCTGAACTACAAATCAAATCTCAAGGTGTTCGAATTAGCATGAATCCAAGAATTTTCAGAATTTTGACTTGAGCTAGATTCTCCATGGATCGATCCGCTCATGTCTAGTGAGTATAACAGTTTATCGAATTTCTAAGGCTGTGTGCCCACGTAGCATTTTAAGCGTTTCTGCAGCTCTTTTTGACAAGCGATTCTGCTGCAGAAATGCTTAAGAAAAGCATCTAATTGATTTTTTATGAAAAACGCACATGTTGTGCCAATGATGCGTTTTAGCCGCTGCGGAAACGCTTAGTGATTAAAAACGCAGCATGTTCATTAATTCCGCATACCATCAGTTACATGGGCAAAAACTCTTAGGAAAATGCATGCAAAAACGCTTGACAAACGCTTACAAAAGCGCATCAAAAAACGCATGCGTTTTCCCAGGAGCAGGGTGTGCGATGCTGCTCAGGTTTATTCTGCTTCAGAATCGCTACGTGGGCACATAGCCTAAGACCTTCTCAACCATTAATACACTCAACACTGGGCCTCGTGTCATGGTGAAGTTACACAGAGAGGCAGTCTACGCTCAACATGTCTATAGGAGCTCCAAACATTGCGAAGTGCGCCACCTCTGCATTCCTGTTCTTGAGATAGATGTGATTTCCACTGCTGGGATACACATCTTTTCATGCTATCAGACATCCATGGCACATCCTATGGATATACCATAAATATCCCAGATAGGTGAGCCAGGATAGTCCTCATTCACACTGCAGTATTTTTCATTATTATCAGTATGCCAAAACCATGAGGGGGACAGAAGAGGCGCAAATCTTTCCTTATTACTTTTTTTTTTATTTTTTCTACTCTTGCTTTTGGCTTAAAAATACTAATGCCCGTCACCGATTACATTACTGTCTTGAAACTGAACCTGAGATTGTTGTAGAACCTCCACCAGAATCCAGATTACCTTACCCCTCATAGCCAGGTGTAGAATAGATCTTCACAAAAGCAACATGGGCTTTTCTATGGGAATCAAGTTGCCAACTGAACCGAGGTCCCTCTTAGGCTTCATAATTGACATGTATCCTCTTTATGGATGAGTGCACCTGTGGAAGTTTGGGTCCTGGTATCCGAATCTAACTTTATTCCAAAGTTCAGGAACAAGAACTTGAGCCAGAACTCGAACCCTATTGAAAACAATGGGGATATGAACTTTTGAGCTGGAAAATTTTTCTCTTTCTGTCTTTCTCTTCCCGGACTTCCCCCGGAGCAACGAACATTGCAATGGACTTCCAAGAGAAGTCTGTGTTCTGCGTTTAGCATCAGACAATAACTGTTAAGTTTGGGTTCGCTCACCTCTCATCTTCTTGCTTACATATTCTGTGGGCACCATTGTCCGAGTCTGCTTGGCTTCCTAGGTCCTATAAAAACAAGTAACTTTGCAATTTACCTTTCATTAAAAATCTACTCCATTCTCAAGAAAGAAGAGATGTTTAATTGTATATTGCTCATTGCTTAGGCTACCAGTCTCCTCTGCAGTCTATGAGATGTGGCTGGGTTGGTAAGCAAAGAGCGCACACTTGCTAACTCTTTTCAACACAGATTGCAAGCTCTACTCCAGATTTCCCAGTCTGGCCAGTGTTAGTGCCCCTGAACTTATCCAATGCTGCAGTGTTTGGGCGAATGTACAGTTGATGATTGACGGCTTGAACAAGTGGCTTGGCTGATCTTATGGAGTGACCTGGGTTGTAGTAGTGGTATTGCAACCACTAAGGGCAGCACTGTCAAGTAGTGTAGTCAGGGATAGCGAAGAAGTACACAGGAGCAGCAATGTAGTTTAAAGGAGCAGCACCTGGTGTTGTCAGGGATAGCCAAGGAGTTGGTACACAGGAGCAGCAGTGTAATCTTAGATTGAAGGAGCATTTGAACAGAAGCTTGACTAGAGGCTGGTAGGTCAGTAATCTTGCAAGGAAGGGAGCACTAAGCCAGGTTTAAATAGGGTGTTCAATCAGGGTGAAGCCAATCAGGAACTCAGTGTGGAGACAATCAGGATCTCAGGGTGGAGACAATCAGGAACTCAGGGTGGAGACAATCAGAAACTCCACAGGTGCAAGTATCTGGGTTAGACGGAATTGTCCAGCAAATTAAATAGCTGCCGCCTGGTGCATAAGAGCTGCTGGGTTCGAGTCCTGACAGCTGAACTGCTGTTATAAACTGAAAAATCATCATGAGTGTACCGTGCCCAGGCAAATAAGGAGGCAGGGAACAAGTGAACTCTGATAGAACTGATTTTCGCATCAGTTATCCTTCACCCAGTGTGACAGCTATTGAGCTTCTTGTAGGGAGGTGGGGGACAAACCTACATTATACAGTTGTGGCCAAAAGTATTGACACCCCTGCAATTCTGTCAGATAATACTCAGTTTCTTCCTGAAAATGATTGCAAACACAAATTCTTTGGTATTATTATCTTCATTTAATTTGTCTTAAATGAAAAAACACAAAAAGAATTGTCCTAAAGCCAAATTGGATAGAATTCCACACCAATCATAAAAAAGAGGGTGGACAAAAGTATTGGCACTGTTCGAAAAATCATGTGATGCTTCTCTAATTTGTGTAATTAACAGCACCTGTAACTTACCTGTGGCACCTAACAGGTGTTGGCAATAACTAAATCACACTTGCAGCCAGTTGACATGGATTAAAGTTGACTCAACCTCTGTCCTGTGTCCTTGTGTGTACCACATTGAGCATGGAGAAAAGAAAGAAGACAAAAGAACTGTCTGAGGACTTGAGAAACCAAATTGTGAGGAAGCATGAGCAATCTCAAGGCTACAAATCTATCTCCAAAGACCGGAATGTTCCTGTGTCTACCGTGCGCAGTGTCATCAAGAAGTTTAAAGCCCATGGCACTGTGGCTAACCTCCCTAGATGTGGACGGAAAAAAAAAATTGACAAGAGATTTCAATGCAAGATTGTGCGGATGTTGGATAAAGAACCTCGACTAACATCCAAACAAGTTCAAGCTGCCCTGCAGTCCGAGGGTACAACAGTGTCAACCCGTACTATCCGTCGGCATCTGAATGAAAAGGGACTGTATGGTAGGAGACCCAGGAAGACCCCACTTCTTACCCCGAGACATAAAAAAAGCCAGGCTGGAGTTTGCCAAAACTTACCTGAAAAAGCCTAAAACATTTTGGAAGAATGTTCTCTGATCAGATGAGACAAATGTAGAGCTTTTTGGGCAAAGGCATCAACATAGAGTTTACAGGAGAAAAAAAGAGGCATTCAAAGAAAAGAACACGGTCCCTACAGTCAACCATGGCGGAGGTTCCCTGGTGTTTTGGGGTTGCTTTGCTGCCTCTGGCACTGGATTGCTTGACCGTGTGCATGGCATTATGAAGTCAGAAGACTACCAACAAATTTTGCAGCATAATGTAGGGCCCAGTGTGACAAAGCTGGGTCTCCCTCAGAGGTCATGGGTCTTTAAGCAGGACAATGACCCAAAACACACTTCAAAAAGCACTAGAAAATGGTTTGAGAGAAAGCACTGGAGACTTCTAAGGTGGCCAGCAATGAGTCCAGACCTCAAGCCCATAGAACACCTGTGGAGAAATATAAAAATGGCAGTTTAGAGAAGGCACCCTTCAAATATCAGGGACCTGGAGCAGTTTGCCAAAGAAGAATGGTCTAAAATTCCAGCAGAGCATTGTAAGAAACTCATTGATGGTTACCGGAAGCGGTTGGTCACAGTTATTTTGGCTAAAGGTTGTGCAACCAAGTATTTCTCTGAGGGTGCCAATACTTTTGTCTGGCCCATTTTTGGAGATTTGTGTGAAATGATCAATGTTTTGCTTTTTGTTTCATTCTCTTTTGTGTTTTTTCATTTAAGACAAATTAAATGAAGATAATAATACCAAAGAATTTGTGTTTGCAATCATTTTCAGGAAGAAACTGAGTATTATCTGACAGAATTGCAGGGATGTCAATACTTTTGGCCACAACTGCATGAATCCATCAAAACTGGACAAGCTGCCCTTAGGTCATACCTATCATAAAGGCCGACCATGCTGCTACTATGGGGCTCCTGTAGGGAGTGGCCCAACTCTGGTTGGTTCTATCCCTTATATTATTGGGTGGAAAAAAAACAGTACAGTAACTACATAATTAGGAAAGGTTAAGGGAATTTGTTCAAGGGCAAACCCCAAGGTCATTAGTCCTAGGTTGAAAGCTCTAGCTCCATAATGAGAGTCTATTTTGGTCACTGCTATGTGACCCCATATAGAAAATCCACTAAAATGACTACCAGTTTGATAAGTGATTTCCTCTGACAAATGACTTGACTCATTCTTCAAAATTAATTACTAAAAGGGTGTAAAGGTAATGGCTTGATAATTAATAACCAAGAGACAGCGAGGAGAGGGATTCACTGTTCCGGGGTGATCGGAGGAGACTGCAGGCTGTGCCCGCTCCTCCTCTGCACTCACTTACTGCCTGACTCACTTCATCTGCCTAGATTATCCTGTAAATATAATATTACAACTTGCTTTTAAAGAAATTTGCGGATTCTTAATGTGAAATTGTTATTATTTTAATTTACCTCTTCTGCATTCCTAATGGTATACATTGTTACAAAAACACAACTTTAAAAGCAATCATGCTCTGAAAATGGCACTTTACATAATCATCAGGGTCTCATTTACAAGTAACGGTAAACTTTAGACATTTTGTAAATTAGAATGTCTTATCACGCCTCATAGTCTTCCAGGAAACTTTTCTTTCTTTAGTTGAAGCCCTTTCTACTAGCTCCATATAACTTTGGCTTGGCCTTGACCCCATGGTGGGATCATCATTAATGCAAGTGTGGTCTAAGAGTTAACGTTTCTTCTTGTGGAGAGTGATATACTAGGATAAGGAGACTTATAAGCCAAGCAATGCTTCTCTGGGAAGCAAAATGTATAAATTGCCTTTTCAGAGAAGAAGAGCACCTAAACTCTAGGGCCACCTATTGGAAGTGGCAATCCTAAAAGTCAATTTTGATCTTTTAACACGTCTTTGCTTAGGATACAAGTCAAACCAGAATCTCAGTTTTCAGACACATGTTTGGGGGTATCGCCTCTCATCAGTGCAAAGCATGAGATCGAATTTGTCTGTATGAGAAGACACTAGAGTTCAAGTCCTCTTATTCTCTGAAGAGGCAATTTTTATATTTAATTTGCCAAAGGATGTATGGCTTTTAAGTCTCCTTACCCTGGCATGTCAGGCATGTCACGCTCCACAGGAAGAAATGTTACCCCTTAGGCCCCAGTCAGTGGCCTCTCACACAGGAAAATCAGATTTCATGCTTTGCGCTCACTGATGAGGGGCAACTTCCCGAAACATGTGTCTGAAAATTGAGATTTTGCTTTGGCTTTTATCCTAAGTCATGTGGAAAGGCTTGCTAAAGAGTCGACATTGACTTTTAGAATTTCTACTTCCAATAGGTGGCGCTATAGTTCAAGTCCATTAGTGTCTCATGGAATTGATCGCCTAAATATAACGCACGGTGGTTAGTCGTAGATGTTATTTTTGAAGCAAAAGCAACAGGAAACAGCTTCAATTGATTGAGAGTGTTCCACTTTGAAGGGTTAATCTCATCTTTAAAGTTTCATATTCTGCAAAGAACTAAAAAGTTTAGAGGCTCAGCATGGGGAGGGCCACAGGGGAGGAGGTCACCTCTGGTGACATATTCTACGATGGAGCAAAAGAACACTCCTTTTTGCCACTTCTTCTTTGTTCCGGGAGAGACCACTCAGCCAACAGACAGTCTAGATGAGTAAAGCTGCTTTGACATCTCAGTCAATTCCATGGGTTCCTATGCAGAGCGCATCAATCAAGATGATTTTGTCATGGACTGCAGCTCTCTGCATAGGTATAACTAGAGATGATGAAGTCTGCACTGTGCTCTCTCACAACTCTCTACCTCTTCTCTCACTCCATTTGTTGGGGGAGATGTTGCAGAAAAAAAGCAAACAAAACATTATAAACTTTCAACTTTAAGTTTTTACAAACTTTTTTTTTACCGCTTTATAAGGTTAGGACTAGGACTAAGATTAGGAGTAGAGTTAGGGTTTGGTTTTGCGTTGGAGTTAGGACTAAAGTAGGGTTATGATTAGAGATTAGCTTAAGGTTTGGGACAGTGCAAACGGTTGGGGTTTCGTTTCGGGCTAATGTCAAGATAATAAAATAGTTATATACACAAAAATGTCCAAAAATTTAATTAAGCCGAAGATTATGTTAGGGTAGAAACAAGAATAAAGAGAATAATAACTTTTTAAAATACTTTTCAGTGTAAAAATCCTCAAGAACTTTGCAGCCCCAAAATTAAACCCATTGCATCCCTTTATTATCTGCGTCCTCATTACCTCATTTTACATAATTGTGCTTATGTCCTACATATATAAAGTAATATGGTTACTGGATCCAGCTACTAATGATATGATGTCGATGTTGGTATTTACATGAGTCGCCCTCCCAGGGCTGTGGGGTACTCGGTACCGGGCCGGTGTCAGGGGAATGTGTCACAGCAGCGGTGACCCGGTCCGTGGCCCTGGGAGCCCAAGTAATGGGGGAATGTAGTCAATGGAATGGAATAGTTTGTGACGCCACCTGTGGTGCTCGGCAAGTGAGGTGTTAAGCCGACGCTGCATGCAGATCCGCTGGGACTGATGGTAGGGTGCAGCAAAGATGTAATAGCTCCCCACAGGTGGAGCTATAGTCCCAGGGCAGTGTAGATGTGGTTGGCACGGGGATGTAGCAGTGCCGTAAGGGTAGGAAGCAGACAAGACACAGCGGGGTGCAATTTCTGTACCTTTACTTGGTAACTGCAGTCCAGGGTCCTGATTACAGATGGTACCGGAGCAGGCTAGCCTGGAAGCAGCTCAGGATTCTCTCTCAGCAGATGGGCTGTGCAGTCTCCTTCCTAGCGCTTATTTGAATGAAGTACTCCTAGTACTGAGCTACACTGAAGTTCCTCCTGTCAGATGTTCCCAAGAACCTTACTTGCACGGCAGACAGCTGTAGCCTCTCTCAGGGGCTCCTCTCTCCTGAGTCCCGGCTCTCTATCCAAGCTGCTTTTGTGCCTCAAGTCTTATATGGGGTAGGGCATTTACAGCCTCCTACTCCTCTGGTATCTGTTGCAGGACCATTAGTATCCGTACAACCGTGGAGACCAGGCTCCAGTTCATGCGCTCTCAAGCTGAGGGAGCTCTCCTTTCCCAGATCAACCTCCAGCTTCTCTCCACACATCTGCACACTTCACCCTCCGCAGACTAACTGACCACCCCTTCCTCTTGGCCCTCAGAGAGCACTCCTCCCCTTAATCCTGGTTCTGAGTTCCCCCTGCTGACCTTGAGTGGAACTGTGTTGCATGTATGGATTGACTGCGAGAGAGACCCATCATTGCCTCCAAGTCTGGCATTACCCTCCCCTGGAGGAAGGCAAAGCCACTGTGGCGACCATACTCCTGGGGGCGCCACATACATATTTGATTAGAACCTGTAATTAAAGAAGTTGTTAGGGACTTTCACACTAATGACTTTTCCCTAGGATAGGTCATTAATACCTGATTGGTGGGAGTGCAACACCCAGCACCATCGCCGGTCAGCGGTGCCGACCAAAAGTGCTCAGTTGCAAAGCTGCACAGCGCCTTCAATTATATAGTGGTCACGGCTGGGTATCAATCAATAAGGGGCCGATGCGCATTACCTGGCCGTGACCACTATCCAGTTGACAGAACTCTGTGACACCCTCACTTTGTAAGGTTCAAAGACACAATCAAATGTCTGGATTTCAGGGAATTTTCAGGGATGTCTGGAGCTTTGTGAGCCAATATTTGTATATGGAAATGATCAAACTGCACATGGGGCTGAAGGAGGCCATTTTACTGTGTGGAGGTCTGTGGCGCCTTTATACTTTGTGGAGGGCTTTGGGGACCATTTTTTTGTGTTGGAGTCACTGGAGGTCTCTTAATTTGTGTGTGGGGTCATTACTGTGTTGGCAGCACTATGAGAGCATCATACTTTGATGGAGGCATTGTAGAGGCATCATAATGTACATGTGGAGGAATTCACTGTGGGGACATTTTTGCTGGTATACTTTATAGGGGCCATAATAAGGTTATCATAGGGGGTGAGAACACTTAAGGGCTTCAGTAGGGGCAATATTACCTTGTAAGTTCCACTATACATGCTTCTCTCTCTGTCTTTAAAAATTAGTAGATACGCCCTTCTGTGACTTTGCCTATATGCCATGACCCCACCTAATCCGCTGAATATTTTAGGGTATTTAGGACTTCTGTTATGGGATCCCATGATTTCTATGGATGCCCCTAAATGTTTGGAGTATATTGCTGAGCTGAGAGATGTGACATTCTCTCACAAGCCTAAATCACCCTAAAAATGAATGCTGCATTCCTTGCTTCGGCTTTTATACAGGCTACAATAGTTCCTCCTGACTATGCAATGCATATGGGTAAGCTCGCACAGTCGCATCTGAGATCACGTCAGCCTTCTGTACTTAATGCAATCTTCTACAATGTGTAGAAAGGTGGTGGCGGTGGGCATTTTTTTGGTGGAGATTCGTGCAAATTGAATAGCAAAATTATTTGCTCTTGGCTGGGGCCTGCTAATGTCAGAAAATTTGGCACAATTCCATTTTGCATAGAATCGATTTTCTCATCTCTACCTGTGAGAAGTCGAAAGGAAGAAACAGGAAAATCTTCTTCCAAGGTCAAAAGAATTCTAAGTGTTTGCTTTTATTGGATGAGATATGGACAATGAGATTTAATTGAAAAACGTTTTTTAAGAAATAAACGACATTTTAAAAGTGAAAATTTGTGAAAACTGGAAAATTTCTTATAAAAAAAAGTCCATCCTAAAAGTTTCACAGTTTTACGAGAGAATCTCTGAACTTTTCCCTAGACCAGTCTTTGCTTCCCTCTGCTGGCTCCTCTATAACTTTCGGCATCAGGCTGTAAACTTGGTGCCCAATTCTACGACACTATTCCGTAGACATTTTATAATTATCCTGATGTTTGCGGCAGAATTCGTAAAATCTGGCATTAAAAAAAGTTACCAAAGTTCTCAAAAATTCTGGATTATAGCATGTCCATTGAAGACTATTCACACATGAACCTTCTCTTCTTTCTTCTTATCAGTCTTCAGCTTTACACATTCTTACAGTTTTCAGAATCGAATTTCCAGGAATATGAGAGACCAGATTAAAGGAATTGTATTATTATCAAATGGAACACAACTAAGGCCTCTTTCACACATCAGGTTTTCGGCGTCAGGCGCGATCCGGCGCTTTTGACTAAAACCGGATCCGGCGAAATGCAATGCCGGATCCGGTTTCCCCCCCATTGACTTGCATTAGAGCCGGATCGATCCGGATGGCCATGCGTTTCATCCGATTTTCGCCGGATCCGGCAATGTGACGCGTTCTGGCGTCTGGAAAAAACAGCTACTGTAACGTTTTTTGTCTCCGGCGAAAAAGCCGGACACGCCGGATCCGGCGTGTCCGGCTTTTTCATACAATGAAAGCCTATGAGCGCTGCAATGCGCCTGATCCGGCGACAGCCGGATCCGGCGGCCGGATCCGGTTTCTTTGGTCTGAGCATGCTCAGTAGCTCTGCCCACAGGACATATATAAAAGCAAGACAATGGGACCCTCAGCCACACCCAACATGCCACCCAAGCCAAGAACCAGGAGCAGGAGAAGGCAGCAGACATCTGCAGCAGCAGCACCATCAGCACCACCCCAAATGGAGCAGCATGCTGAACAAAGGGAGGGGAGTCCAGCAGCAGATGAGAGACGGTAATTATCAAATCCCCCATTCCTCCAAACTAGGGCTATGGAATATCAAGATATTCATTGGCCCTTTGTTTCTCTTTATTCAACAGCCGCCCAATAGATGCAGCAGCAGCAGCAGCAGCAATGGCAGCAGCAGAAACACCACCCACAGCCATGGAGTCTGGCCATGAGGAAGACAGCACATCTTCTGGGAGCCCTCCCTCGCATCGTCAGCGTTTGACGGTAAGTTTTTATTTCCAAAATCCATCATCTCTGTAATATATGTGTATTCATTGCCTTTTATTTCAAAACAGGATTCACAAGATGAAGAGGAGCTCCCAGAAGAAGAAGGAAGGGGTGGACAGACACCTGGAGTGGGCTCACAATTGGTAAGTTTTTTGCATCAAACGCAGAAACACAACATCACACTACACACAACACATAGAAAACAATGTTCTGCAGACCACACACAGCAAACAAATGCCTACATCCAAAGACATAACATTTTTTGTTTTCTTCTCTAGTCTTCCCAATCTGGTGCTCGGCCAAGAGGTCCTCGCAGTGCCTCCCAGGGTCGTCGGCGACAGCAACGCGGCGGTCACCAGCGTGTAAGTATAAATATTTTTGCTTTGTTTTTTTTTGCACTTTTTATTTCATTTCTTTTGTGGAGGCTAATTATGTTATTTTTGTCTTTTTCTTTAACAGCCTTCACAGCGTGCTCCCGACTCTGACGGTGAGGATGGAGGGATTGATGTGGACCGCCTCATCGATCTCGTCAGAGAAAGGCAGCCGCTCTGGAATATGGCTGACCGCCGCCACGCTGACCTGATCGTTACCCGACGACTCTGGGAGGAAATCTGTTCGCTCCTTGTGGACCGCTGGGAGGACCTCGAAGCTCGGGCCCAGATTAAAGAGCGTAAGGATATACAGTACCGGTTGCTTGATTTAAACCAGTGTTTCCCGAACTCCAGTCCTCGTGGTCCCCACGGATCATGTGTTCAGGATTTCTATTTACTATGGAAATCCTGAAAACATGACCCCTGGGGACCATGAGGACTGGAGTTTGGGAAACACTGATGTTGTATACTAACCACTTTGTCCTTTCTCGTTTCAGGGGAGAGAATTGTGAAGCGGTGGCGGTCTGTGAGGGATCGTTTCAAGAAGGAGTTCAATAAAGAGATGCGGGCCCCGAGTGGATCTGGAGGACGCAGGAGCAAGTACAAGTACGCACGAGCCCTGTCGTTCCTCCGGGAGACAATGCTCACCAGAAGGTAAATATTACACACCACATGTGACAAAAAAATGTTTAGATGTAACTTTTTTTTTCAGCCAGGGCCATACCATGTCAGTATTTTAATTGTTTTTTTTTCTCTTTATTCCACAGCATGGTGAGCAGCACTCGGGAGCCTGCACGATTGGACCCTTCTGAGGCGATCCCTGAGGAGACCGGCACCGAGGGACACTTCGACCGCCCCGGTACATCTGCACCTTCCCAGCCTTCCCACACATTCGACCCATCTGTCCCATCCACCAGCACAGGAGCATCGTGGCCGCCTACATTACATGAAGCTGCTGGTGAGGAGATCGCTTTCCCTTTACCCCACCCTTCTGCCCTTGCCACCTCTAGTACACCTGCGGGTACTGGGCGGCAGCGGCAGAGGGGTCATGAAAAGACTTATGCGCCAGAGTTCTTGCATCTGAATGCATCTTTCCAGAACTGTCTAAAAGTCTTGTCAGAGCAAATCTCCGTAGGCTATCAGCAGATCAACTCCAGCATTCTGGAGGTGAAGACACTTCTGCAAACCATGCATTCAGAAGCAAGATCTTCGCCAAACCACACCTTTTTCAGGTCTGTTGTGGAGCGCATGGAAACGCTCTCTCCTGCCCAGCAGATGCATGTAATGCATTCATGCCACGCTGCTCTCCAGCAAGTTACCTCCCAACCTCCTCCTCCCACCACAGTAGTTCCTCCACCTGCACCCCCTCCAGCCACTTTCCATCCTCCCCCTCCTATTACATCTACACCCCCTCCAGCCACTTTCCATCCTCCCCCTCCTATTACATACCATCCACCTCCCCAGCACCAGCAACCTCCCCAGCACCAGCAACCTCCCCAGCACCAGCAACCTCCCCAGTACCTGCAAACTCCCCAGTACCAGCAACCTCCCCAGTACCAGACATCTCCCCACTTCCAGCAACCTGCCCCGTACCAGACATCTCCCCACTTCCAGCAACCTGCCCCGTACCAGACATCTCCCCACTTCCAGCAACCTGCCCCGTACCAGACATCTCCCCACTTCCAGCAACCTGCCCCGTACCAGACATCTCCCCACTTCCAGCAACCTGCCCCGTACCAGACATCTCCCCACTTCCAGCAACCTGCCCCGTACCAAACTCCTTCCCCATACAACTTGCCATCAACATCATCTGCTCCTACAGTCCCTGCCCAACCCTCCACTCCACCACCCACCACCTCTTCTGCTTCCCACATGTCCACCCATTCTGTAGTTTTTTCCACACCTTCACCTCTAACTGTTCCTTCCCCACCACGATCCCAGTCCTCTCTCCACACTCCCAGTGTCGAAGTGTCCCGCAGCCCCTCCAGCAGTATTTCCACCACACACTACACAGATTTATAATGTGTGTATTTAAATAAAAATGACCAGTTTTATGGTTTCAAAGCTTTATTAAACAAGTTTATTAAAATTTTAAAAAAGTTTACTAAAAAAAACATTTTTCAATAAAAGTTAAATTATTTTACACTGGTTGTCTGTCATTTCTTTCTGCGGCGAAAAAGGTTAAATACAGGGTATTTAAAAGGTGAAATGGTATTCAAAACTAGGTATATAACTGGGTAAATTTTAGCTTTTTGCCACAGTTGTGTTCCTGGTTGTTTGAAGCAAAGTATTTCACCTAAAAAGTTGTGTTTATTGTTGGTGATTTCCTAACAATGTACACAACTTTTGTTAAAAGGTGAAATACTTTGCATAAAACACAACCAGGTACACACCTGTGGCCTAAAGCTAAAAATAGAGACCATGACAAGATAGCCAACTTTGGTTGGCAAAGGTATATACTGTTGGTACAGAAGGTACACAAGTTTGGTTAGGGCACAAATCTTTCACACTCTGTCATCCTGCCAGTGTACTCTGCCTTGAGGTGACATAAAGTATAGTGCAAAATTGTCCCTCATTACTGAAACCGTCACAGAACTTCTAGTGGTAATGTCATGGTAATCTTGCAAGGTGGTTTCTTCAGAGGTGTCCTCAATGGAAGTGGGTTCCTTGCAGATAACAAAATTGTGGAGTACCACGCACGCTTTGATCACCTCGTCCACAGTTTCTGTCTTGAGGTTGATCGCAGTCAATAGGACCCGCCATTTGGCTGTCAGAATACCAAAGGTACATTCAACCATTCTTCTTGCTCTTGTGAGGCGGTAATTAAAAATGCGTTTTGGTCTTGTCAATCCTCTGCTAGAGTATGGTTTCAAAAGGTGTTCTGACAGCTGGAAGGCTTCATCCCCTACACAGACAAATGGCATAGGTGGACCAGATGTTTGCGGCAGCGGTCTAGGTGGTGGGAACTGGAAGGTGTTTCCAAACAGTTTACGCCCCATGGCAGACAGTTTGAAAACTTGAGAGTCATTGGAGCGGCCATAGGCCCCAATATCAACCGCAATAAATTTGTATTCCGCGTCAGCGATGGCCATGAGGACAATGGAAAAATATTTCTTGTAATTGAAATATTCCGATCCCGATCCAGCTGGCTTTACAATGCGGATATGTTTCCCGTCCACAGCGCCCAAGCAGTTGGGAAACTGACATATCTGTTGAAACTTGTCAGCAATTTCAATCCACCTCTCTGTTGTGGGCTCTGGTAAAAACTCTTCAGCTAAGGAGTCCCACAGTGCACGGCATGTGTACTTCACAATTCCAGATATGGTGGAAATCCCGAGTCTGTACTGGAAATGCAGTGACGAAAGGGATTCTCCAGTTGCAAGAAATCTGTGGGGAATTAAAAAACAATAAATTAGTTTTAAATCACAGCATTACATACCAAAACTGACCTAACACTTGGAGATACAAATTACCACCAACAAGATTGCAGTGAAAGTGTGCTCTGATGCGATCACATCCAATAAATGTGGCTTACCTTAAAGTCACCATCAGACGCTCTGCGGGTGAAACAGAGAAGCGGCAATAGGTGTCCGCTTTTCTTATGAGGTGTGCAATGCGCTCCACCAAGTAATCAAAATTCTCCATTTTCATCCTAACATATCCAAAAAATGTATCCGGTTTTCGTCGAAGGTCCATGCAGAGTGTAGAATAGACCCCACGCGTCATTCTCTTGGCTGTGATGGGGTGGATCCACAAACGTCGTCTACGATGCCTGATGCGCTGCTGTCTCGCTCTCTCCTTCTCCAGAACAATCACCCTCAAACGATTCGCCTCCGCTATAAAATCCTCCAAATTCTTCAAAATATTTCCAATGACAACATCCATCTTCGCCAGTAACTTGCTCTTCTCTCCAACCTGCACTTTCTCCTCTACAACCTGTCAAAGAAGGGCTGTAGGAACATGCTATATATAGTTTTCCAGTAGCCAATCCCGTTCGGAAGGCCACAAGGGTCAATTTTAAAAACCGTCGAAAAACGGATAGAAAAAAGGATGAACCGGATGAGACGGATCCGGTTTTGTCTGTCAAGAAAAAGACGGATCCGGCAGAAAACCGGATCCGTCACATCCGGTTTTACTAAACATTTGCCGGATCCGGCGTTCCGGCACGACGCCGGATCGCGCCTGACGCCGAAAACCTGATGTGTGAAAGTAGCCTAACTATTAAGAGTTGGTGGTCAATTGAAAGGGACAAGCTGCAATACCTTATTTGGCCACTGAGCAAGGGTGGCACTGTTTCAAGGGAAAAAATAAAATAGGTGACTTTTTTTTTTAAGGGGTTGCCCAGGACTAGGGATTAACAAATCTGCCAGCAGAGGACCAGTGGGCAGTTGGAGCAGCAAGAGGGGAGGTGAACATGATATTTTAGCATTTTTTTTAGACTTTTCCTGGCCCAAATGGGAAGTAGGCTGGAAATGATTTTGCTGGATTTGCCCATCAGTTGCCCCAAAATTTGAATTAGAATCTCCAAATTTTGGTAAATTTTAATTAGTTTAAAATTGATTTGCTCATCCTTACCAGAGACATATATTGATGTCCTAACCATAGTCAATATCAGATTGGTGGCGGGCCAACGCCTGCCTCCGTCACTGATCAGAAGTTCATAGCTCCTGCAGAGGCGGAAGCTGGTACAGTGGTCGGTTTTGGTACTGCAGCTCAGCTCCTATTGAGGTGAATGTGATCTCAGCTGCAGTACCCAGTACAACCACTACACAGTGGATGGCGCTGTGTTTTATTCTTGAGCGGCAGACAGGTGATCGGTGGTGGTGACCGGTGCTAGACCACCACTGATCTGATGCTCATGGCCAATCCTAAGGGTCCGCAATCTAAGCAGTAGACAACCCCTTTAAGTCTGATAACTTCTTTAAACTTCCACGCTGCTCTTTACCGCTCTCTCACTAGCTGATCATTGCTCTCTATACATCTATCACCTGCTGTCCTCACCTAGATCTCACCTTGCATTAGTAATTGAGCAATTTGATAAATTCCCTCCACCGATACGTCAATTAGCCCTCCACTTAATTGACACACTTAACAACAAGCTAACGCGACTTGTTTGGAGCTAATCACTCGTGTCTGAGAGGCTGTGAACGTCTCTGTCTCCGGCTCCACGACTGTTTATTAGGTCGCTCTTAAAAACAAGAATCAGATCTTAATAGAGAGTCGGAGTCTTTGGAGCACACAGGACTGTAGTGTCTCGTGCACACACGGCCTACTATACATGACACTGCTATCTGGTGGTTTATTGCACCATTGATGCTCTGTGTGCCGCCATATGGTGAAAAGTATGACACACAAGAAATCCTCCTTAATACAGCGCCTGATGATGTATGTAAGTGTAAAGCCTATTCAGGTACCGTAGGTTTGTATAGAAATCTATAGATGTGGGTCGCCCTCCCAGGGCTGCGGGGTTACTCGGTACCGGGCCGGTCTCAGCGGGTGGTGTGTCACAGCAGCGGTGACCCGGTCCATGGCCCTGGGCGCCCAAGTAATGGTGGGATAATGCTTATGGTGGAATGTAGTTAATGGAATAGTTCGTGACGCCATCTGTGGTGTTCGGCAAGTGAGATGTTAGGCCGACGCTGCAGACAGATCCTCTGGGACAGATGGTGTGGTGCAGCAGTGATGTTATAGCCCTCCACAGGCAGGGCTGTTGTCCCAGGGCAGAATTGGTGAAGTGACACTTAGATTGTGTAGTGTCCGGCACAGGGGATGCAGCAGTGCCAAGCAGGCGGATGCAGGAAGGAATGGAGGACACCAGGGCATGTAGTTCCAAAGCTTTACTCACAGTCTGTAGTGCCCGCTTCCGTGCCGTGTCCTCCAGGTCAGGGACTCAGTCAACCTCCAAGGAAGATGGAATGCTCCCTTCCAACACTCCGCCAACTTATGTACCTTTTCTGAACGTCTCCTCTATAGCACCTTTAAGTGTGAAGATCTCCTAGTACTGAGTTACACTGGAGTTCCTCCTATCAGATGTTCCCAAGAACTCTACTTGTACGACAGACAGCTGTAGCCTCCTTCGGGGACTCCTTACTCCTGAGTCCTGGCTCTCTATCCATGTTGCTGTTGTGCCCCCAAGTATTAGATGGGAGTAGTGCATTTACAGCCCACTACTTCACCGGTGTCTGCTGCAGAACCAGTAGTGTCCATACAACCTCGGGTACCGAGCCCCGGCCTTGCACTTAGAACTTCTAGGCAGGGTTCTCTCCTAACCCACGTCCTCTGTGTTCCCTCTTCTCCTACGTTCCGTATTTGTCTTTCTTTCCTATGGAAGCTCAGGCTTCAGTTCAATGTCTTTCTCCTTCTTTCCTTTCCCGTACCAGCGGACCTGGGTCACTCAGGCCTGCTGCAGCACTCCTTCCTCCATCCCTCTTCCAGGGATCTCCTTCCCTCACTCCTCTCCGAATGACTTCCTCTGACTCTCCTTCAGACTACTGACTGACCTGTAATCCTAAACCTTCCCACTCTTTTATGTATTCTCATCTCCACCCACCTTCCAGCATGTTTATTGTTCCGAGCAGGGAACCACCAAAGGTGCTCTGCTTCTGGGTCGCCCTCCTAGGGCTGTGGGGGTACTCGGTACCGGGCCGGTGTCAGGGGGATGTGTCACAGCAGCGGTGACCCGGTCCGTGGCCTTGGACGCCAAAGTCAGTGGCGGATGATGTTTGTAATGTTGTTTATATGGAAAGTTCGTGACGCCACGTGTGGTGTTTGGCAAGTGAGGTGTTAGCCAACGCTGCGTGCAGATCCTCTGGGGCTGATGGTGTGTTGCAGCTTAGATGGTGTAGCTCCCTACAGGTGAAGCTGTAAACCCAGGGCAGTGTATAGGCGCAGGCGGTGTGAGGAGCGTGGGTTCCCAGATGTAGCCGTGCTGGCGGTGTTGACGCACAATTGATTGGAAGACACCAGAGCTTGTAGTTCCAAAGCTTTACTCACAGTTCGCGGGCCTGCCAGGGGTTGTGTGTGTGTGTGCAGGCATCGTCCGATGGGACTACAAGTCCCATCGGGCTATGCCTGCTACAATGACAGCGACTGACACATTAGCCAAAGATGGGCAGTAGTAGTCCCATCATCTGGCTAATATGTTGAATGTAAAAAAAAAAAAAAAAGTATGTAGTATGTATTTATGTATGTTGTATGAATATAGTATATATGTAGTATGTATGTTGTATGAATGTAGTATATATGTAGTATGTATGTAGTATGTATGTATGTATGTTGTATGAATATAGTATATATGTAGTATGTATGTAGTATGTATGTACTATGTATGTATGTTGTATGAATGTAGTATATATGGAGTATGTATGTAGTATGTATGTATGTATGTTGTATAAATGTAGTATATATGTAGTATGTAGTATGTATGTTGTATGAATGTAGTATATATGTAGTATGTATGTAGTATGTATGTACTATGTATGTATGTTGTATGAATGTAGTATATATGGAGTATGTATGTAGTATGTATGTATGTATGTTGTATAAATGTAGTATATATGTAGTATGTAGTATGTATGTATGTTGTATGAATGTAGTATATATGGAGTATGTATGTAGTATGTATGTATGTATGTTGTATAAATGTAGTATATATGTAGTATGTAGTATGTATGTATGTTGTATGAATGTAGGATATATGTAGTATGTATGTAGTATGTATGTATGTTTGTTGTATGAATGTAGTATATATGTAGTACGTATGTATGTTGTATGAATGTAGTATATATGTAGTACGTATGTATGTTGTATGAATGTAGTATATATGTAGTATGTATGTAGTATGTATGTATGTATGTTGTATGAATGTAGTATATATGAAACATGTATGTAGTATGTAGTATGTATGTATGTTGTATGAATGTTGTATAGATGTAGTATGTAGTGTTGAGCGACTTTTGGTTTTTTAGGGTCGAGTTTCGTTTCATGAAACCCGACTTTTCCAAAAGTCGGGTCGAGCAAAATCGGCCAACTATAGGGAAAAGTCGGGGTCGTCCCGAAACACGAAACCCAATGTAAATCAATGGAGAATTAAAGTCGGCATTGAGAGGAGGACAGGAAACACACCAACAGTGCCCATTTGAATGCCAAAAGCATAAATTCTTGTTACTGAAGCTTGTCAACCTTAATTAACTTCATAATACTAGTTACACACTGAAAAATGGGGGTTATTTGGCTACAGTTGTGGGGGGGGAGGGCTGGCTCCAGGTTTTCGTGGGCCCAGGGCCAAAGAGCGCCCCTTTAACACATACCACAACTCATGATCCTCTGATACGGCAGAGAAATAGCGGTATAGTACAATGACAAATACTTCACTTTTTACATCTCATGACTGATATCCATTTTAAATTCTCCAATAGTTCCAAAAACGGACAGTATATTACTCCATACAGTATTATGGCCAGCGCTTAGTGCGCTATACAGAGTAATGAGGCCCATATATTTCTTCATACGGAATCATAATTCCCATATAATGTTTCAAACCGTATATGATGAGCTCCACATAATGCTACAGTATATGTTGGTCCCAATGGATGAAGCTCCACTGTCTTATGGGCCCAAATAATGCTCCATATATAATGGGCCCCATTTCTACTGCTCTAGTGTATAATGGGCCCTGTAAATGCTGCTCCAGTGTCTGATGTCCACCTTTGGAATGTTCCAGTGTATGGTGGGCCCCATCTATCATTCTCCAGAGTATAGTGCTCCCCAAAAATTGCTGTCCCAACATTGAAAACAATCAAATAAGTCTCCTCGCTAGGGAATCCCTGCACTACTCTGAACTCCTTGTCGTTCCCATCTTCCATCTCACTGCACTTGGCTGATTATGCCCTCCCACCGGCAGAGACACTTTTGCGTACTATGTGGTGCCCTGTGCCAGTGCCATCGCCCATGAGTATGCCCCCCCACCTGCTCAAGGAACCTGCACTTTCATCTGCACCTTCCTCTTTGTCACCGTGTAAAGTGGTATAGTATGCGGGAAGGGGAACCTGAGTTTCCTCTGGGTCAGATTCTGGCTGTGTAGAGTGCGAGGGGAATGTAGTGGTCTGGGTCAATGTACCAGCAGCATCATCCAGCAGTGGCTGGGCCTCAGTGCACTTGTGGTGTCCCCAAGAGTACGGTCGCGACTGTGGCATTGCCTTTCTCCTAGGGAGTGTGTTGTCAAGCTTGGGAGCAACGAAGTATCTCTCTAGCAGTGAAACCAACACACAACACATTTCCCACTCCAGGCCAGCAGGGAGACCTCTGAACCTGACTGCTGAGGAGCTGCTCTCTGTGGTCGGGAGGAGGTAAGTTAGGGCAGTCTGTGCAGGGAAGGGGAAGTGTGTGGACGTGAGAAGGGGAGCTGGAGGATGAGCAGAGTTAAGGCTCACTCCTAGCTGGAGCGCATGGTCCGGATTCCGGTCTCCGAGTTTGTAGGGACACTGACGTTCCTGCAGCAGAAACCGGGGGAAGTAGCAGTTATAAATGCTCTGTACCCAACTAAGGCTCGGAGGCCCCAGCATCGACCTCTGCGAGGCAGAAGGAAAAGGCTACAGCTGTCTGCCATACCAGTAAAGTCTGAGGAACATCTGTTAGACAGGAGGCGTTTCAGTGAACCACGGTCCTGTGAGTGCTTCCCCAACAAGCGCTAGAAAGGAGACGTTCAGGAAGGTACATGTTGGCGGAGTGTTGGAAGGGAGCTTTCCATTCTGGTCCCGGAGGTTGGCAGAGGTCCTGACCCGGAGGACACAGCACGGAGGCAGGCATCTGTGTAACCTGCAGACTGTGAGTAAAGCTTTGGAACTGCACGCTCTGGTGTCCTACAGTTATTCCAGCACAGCTACATCTGGGTACCAGCACCTACACCGCCTGTGCCTTTCCCCTATCACTACATCTACACTTGCCTGGGACTCCAGCTCCACCTGTGGGGAGCTTCACCATCTTTGCTGCACAACACCATCAGTCCCAGAGGATCTGCATGCAGCGTCGGCCTAACATCTATGTTGCCGAACACCACAGGTGGCGTCAAACTATCTATATAAACTCTTTACCATTATACCACGCCATTTACATGGGCGCCCAGGGCCACCGTCCGGGTCACCGCTGCTGTGACACATCCCAATGACACCGGCCCGGTACCGAGTACCCCACAGCCCTGGGAGGGCGACCCTTATGCCGACTGCTGATCGGGCGGCGTTATTCCCACGAACCTCCAAACAGCGTCCCTGAAGGCAAAGTTTTTGGTTTCTGGGGGCAGTATGATTGCAAAGCTGAATCTTAAAGGAGTGTCCAAAAGGGCACCACCAGGAGTGGAGCCTGTGGCTTAATTGGACTGCACCCGGGAAACCACTACCATACAAGCTACAGAAAAGATGGACAGATTGCAAGCTTTGTCGATCCTGTGTGTGGTGTGGTATGTCCGTTTGTAGTTGTGCTAGCGATTTCTCAGCTTTATTCCGTTAACGACCGAGATTCCGGCATGGCCCCGCGGTACGCGTCAAGCTTACTAGAGGGATACGCGAGGCTGTGGCATGTGGGATTGAGCAATAACAGGTCTAGCATTCCAGTACATGTCCGGGGCTGCATGCACGCTACACTGAAAGGACCAGCTTTTGTCGCTTACAGGTGCAGATAGCCTGCTGAACTCCGTTAGTGATGGGGATCTGGGATTCAGATTATTCCCCACAAACGATGATTTCCCAGTAAGTTCTGGTCAACCGCAATTCCTGAGTTAGGCCTAACCGTCATTCCTGAAAAAATTACGTGTCCAAACCACAGGTGCTGTAGCTTGCTTAACAGCTCGGCAGCCGTTCTCAGGCCCAGTATGGATTCAATAACATTGTAGAAAGTTGATAAAGGGTACAGTTTCACCGGATAACACGTATATATGTAGCCTAGTTTACACATTAAAAATATATGTCTATAGATCAGGAGGCAGACTCAGATGTTCTCAGGCCCAGTATGGATTTGACCAGATTGTACAAAGTTGAGAAAGGGTACTTTATCACTGGATAGCAGGTATATATAGCATAGTTTAAACATGTAAAATCTCCGTGTTCTCAGTATGGATTACACAGCAATCTAAAAAGTGGAAAAAAGGAAATGCATTTGAGGCGTACACAACTATATACTTTTGGTGTTATTTTTAAATCTTCATATATATTTCTGTCTCAGTAATACAGTCCAGCCTCTCCGCAATAGGAAATGAGATGCATACAATTAGTGACATAAAGGCTATTGATTGCAGAAATCTAGGAATTATTATTCACGGGAAAAACTTCCGTCACAATTCTCATAGGCGATGCTGACCCTCAATTAATTTGTGTGTTGAGACAGTGAAAACATTTTTATGTGAATAAAGTCTTGCTGTATCGCACTTCCGTTGATTCCATCACTGTTACTCATCTCAATCCAATTTTTATCACAGGGAGCGATGTAAACATGGTGCTCACTGGCTATCATGATCTGTCACGTAACTTTGGAGTGCAAAAGACAGAAGCCACAGGCCGTAGGCGATTCTATTTGATTGGCATGAGGGAACATTTTGAAATGTGCGCAGGAATGTCACACGTTTGTGAGTAGGAAAACTGTGAAAGCTGATGTAATTGTGAGTCGACGTCCATAAGAAATGGAAGCCACTGATCATCTGGAGCTAGAGCCTGGCCAGCAGGACAGGGCATAGCTACATCTTAACCATCATCTTTCAGTTCAATCAATTTGTAGTGGCAGTCCCAGTGAAGGATTTGACAGCCCAGACTACACAGCGGAGGAACAGGGAGAGGTAAACATTGCAAATGCTGGGGCCCTGCCCAAGCAAGGGAGACACACTCGTGGGCGTCGGTACTGGCACTGGGCCCCTCATTGTACGGCGGTGTGTCTGACGGCGGGTGTGCACCACCACTGTCAGAGACACTTGATTGCACTATGAGGGACCCTATGCCAGTGCCCGCGCCCAAGAGTCGGCCTACCCACCTGTCCAGGGCAATGGCACTCGCACGGTTTTGTGTGCTAGGTGGTGACCCCGGCCATGGGGGGGGGGGGCCCACTTAGGGAGGTTTATAAAGTGGCATATGTAGATGTGGGTCATTCAGCTGCTGCAAAAGGCGAAATAGGTCAAGTTCGCGGAATAGGAGGAGGACCAAAGCAAGTCATTTTTCTGGCAACCTATGTGTCATCAAGGGAAGGTGGGACAAAATCCTTGGAACCCATGCATGGTTCATTTTAATGAAGGTTAGATCATCCACATTTTGGGTTGACAGACGGGTCCTTTTTTCTGTCAGGATTGATCCAGCTGCACTGAAGACTCTTTCCGATAGCACACTTGCAGCTGGGCAAGCGAGCTCCTGTAAGGCATATTGTGCCAATTCAGGCTAGGTGTCCAATTTAGCGGCCCAATAGTCAAAGGGGAATGACCTGTGCGGGAGAACATCGATATGGGAGGAAAAGTAGTTGTTAACCATAGTTGACAACTGCTGTCTCCTGTCACTTTCCATCGATGCAGTATTTCCAGTTGTGTGAGCGGTCCGTGAATAATCAGTCCACAACATTGTCATGAAACCCCTGTCTCCAACGCCACTTCTGCTGTGTGCACCACGAACACCTCTGCCAAGCTGCCCCCGGCCCGTACGGCTCGTGTGAGAACCATCACCGCTGCTGTGTGCTGGGAATGCCTCAACCAACCGGTTAACCAGAGTTGCTTGTTTAGTAGCCAATATTAGGTCAAGGTTCTCCTGTGGCATGATGTTTTGTAATTTGCCTTTATAGCGTGTATCCAGGATGCTGGCCAACCAGTAGTTGTCATCGTTCATCATTTTGGCAATGCGTGGGTCCCTTTTTAGGATCTGCAAGGCATAATCTGACATGTGGGCCAATGTTCCCGGTGTCAATGATGCACTGCGAGTGCTGGGTGGAGGAGCACTTTCTGGCAAATCCACATCCTTCCAGTCACGCACAAACCCTGTACCAGACCTTGCCACACCAACATTTTCACTTGCCCCACGAGATGCATCCTCCTCCCCTAAGTAATCATCCCCATCATCATCCTCCTCCTCCTCTTCTTCCTCCACCTCGTCCAGGAGAGGTCCCTTAGGAGACAATGGTTGAATGTCATCAAGGATTCCCTCCACCTCTTCCTCCTCGTCAACATTGGCTGCAGACGCCTGCTCCTTAAGGTGCGTCAAAGTTTGCATGAGCAGACGCATAAGTGGGATGCTCATGCTTAGGATGGCGTCGTCTGCGCTTACCAGCCATGTGCATTCCTCAAAACACTGAAGGACTTTCAGCTTCGACCACTGCACACCTGTCAACTCCATGTCTGCTCTCAAAGTGCCTTGCCGTGTATCCTCCGACAAATGCATTATGGCCTGCCTCTGTTCACACAGCCGCTCAACCATGTGCAGGGTGGAGTTCCACCTTGTTGCAATGTCGATAATGAGGCGGTGGTTGGGAAGGTGGAGCAATCGCTGCAGCTTCTGCATACGAATGGAGTGTACACGTGACCGGCGGATGTGCGCGCACAGTCTTCGCACCTTCTGGAGCAGGGCTGTTAACTCCGGATAATTATTGAGGAAGCACTGCACCACCAGGTTCAAGGTGTGAGCCAAGCAAGGTATGTGGCTGAGTTTTGAAAGGGCTATGGCTGCCACAAAATTACGGCCATTATCACTAACTACCTTGCCTGCCTCAAGATGTACACTGCCCAGCCATGACTCAGTTTGTCGCTGAAAGTACTCGGCCAGCACCTCGGCGGTGTGTCTGTCACCCAAACACATCATCTGCAACACAGCCTGCTGACGCTTTCCACTAGCTGCTCGATAGGGGAACACCTCATGTGCAACAGTGGCAGCTGCAGATGGAGTGCTCGTACGACTGCGCTCTGTGGACGAGCTTTCGCTTCTGGAGGAGGAGGAGGAGGGTCGAACGCCTACAGCCAACTGTTTCCTATACCGTGGGCTAGGCAGCACTGTCCCACCACCGCTGTCCCCTGTGGACCCTGCATCCACCACATTAACCCAGTGCGCAGTGATGGACACGTAACGGCCCTGGCCATGCCGACTGGACCATGCATCAGTTGTGAGGTGCACCTTTCCACTCACTGACTGCTTGAGTGCATGGACAATGCGGTCATTCACATGATGGTGGAGGGCTGGGATGGCTTTGTGAGAGAAGAAGTGGCGACTGGGTAGGTCATAGCGTGGTACTACATAGGCCATGAGTTCGCGGAAAGCTGCGCTTTCCACCAACCGATAGGGCATCATCTCTAACGAGATTAGTTTGGCAATGTGGGCCTACTCATAGTGTCTGGGAGGGTGAGCTGGACTTGAGAGCTGCATATGGTGGAAGTAGCGGTGGACAGGGCGGACTGAGAGAGGGTTGATGATGGTGATGGAGTTGCTGTTCTTTCTGATGGCCTAGATTCAGTCTTTCGTTGATATAACAGTGGGATTCCCTGACTGCTGTGGCCTTGCAACGACACCTCAACATTTGCTGCTGTGCTAACTGGTGGGCTTACAGTGGGGGAAACAATGTAGCGTTGCTGACTACCTTCTTTGTGATCAGTTGCACATGTGGTACTTGAGGTTTGGTGTTAAAGTGCATGCTGGTTAAATGTCTAAGCATGCAACTGGTATTCAAATTTTTCAGATTTTTCCCTCGGCTAAAGGTCTTTGCGCACTTCTTACAGATAACCTTGGCCTGATCATGAGGATTTTGTTCAAAAAAGTGCCACACTGCGCTCTTCCTACTTTGGCAGACATTTTGCGGCCTTGCACGCTGTGATATTTTGACCCTCTGGACAAGCTGTCCAGCAACTCTTTTGATTTTTGGAGCCTGTCTTTGGAGTGCTCTGGGCCTGCCAGATAACAGCTGTTGCGATGTCGATGTCTGCTTTGGATGCTCCTCCTCCTCATCTGAGCTATTGGAAGCAGCACCCTCTTCCCCCAATGGATGCCAATCTGAGTCAACAACTGGGTCATCCATCACCTCCTCTTCAATGTCATGTGCACCTTCCTCTGTGTCACCGTGTATGGTGGTATAGTGTGTGGGAAGGGGCACCTGAGTCTCATCAGGGTCAGAATCTGGCTCTGTACACTGCGAGGACAATGTAGTGCTCTGAGTGAATGTACCAGCAGAATCATCTATCAGTGGCTGTGCATCAGTGCACTCCATGTCAGATTCATCTTGGCCTGGGTAATTCACCATTTCACTTGATAATCCAGGCATGGTATGTGAAAACAGCTCCATGGAGTAATCAGTAGTATGGCCTGCGTCATCCTTCAATCTTGGTTGGGGTGAAGGACACAAGGAAAGGTGTGGTTCATGAACATGAGCCACCAATGACGACTCAGTGCTTTTATTTTTTACAACTTCAGAAGAGGAGGCAATAGAGCTGGAGGCTGAGTCAGCAATGTAAGACAAAACTTTTTCCTGAAGCTCTGGCTTTAAAAGCAGTTTGCCAAATCCTAGAAAACTAAGCCTTTGAGGCCTTGTGGAGCCAGACGATGACGCAGGCTCAACACCTCCTGCATTCGGTCCTATTTTGCTTTTGCCACTACCATCAGATCCACCACCAACACCATCATTACCAGCTGCCAACCCCCGCCCAATTCCACGGCCTCTTCCACCAGCCTTCCTCATTCATGGTAGAAATGTAGACAAAATCCAACAAACTATATAGTAATGTAACACAAGGTGCAAGGTGTCTATAGGACAGGGGAGATTTTGAATTTCTGCACACACTTGTGGACACTGGACACTTTTGGATTGTGTGAGGCCCGCTGAATATCACAGCGCTATGTCACAGGCTCAATGTCGCCGGTGTGAAAAATGTCACTAGAGGATAACGGAGATGTTGAATTTCTGCACACACTTGTGGACACTGGACACTTTTGGATTGTGTGAGGCCCACTGAATATCACAGCGCTATGTCACAGGCTCGATGTCGCAGGTGTGAAAAATGTGACTAGAGGATAACGGAGATGTTGAATTTCTGCACACACTTGTGGACACTGGACACTTTTGGATTGTGTGAGGCCCACTGAATATCACAGCGCTATGTCACAGGCTCGATGTCGCAGGTGTGAAAAATGTCACTAGAGGATAACGGAGATTTTGAATTTCTGCACACACTTGTGGACACTGGACACTTTTGGATTGTGTGAGGCCCACTGAATATCACAGCGCTATGTCACAGGCTCGATGTCGCAGGTGTGAAAAATGTCACTAGAGGATAACGGAGATTTTGAATTTCTGCACACACTTGTGGACACTGGACACTTTTGGATTGTGTGAGGCCCACTGAATATCACAGCGCTATGTCACAGGCTCGATGTCGCAGGTGTTAAAAATGTCACTAGAGGATAACGGAGATTTTGAATTTCTGCACACACTTGTGGACACTGGACACTTTTGGATTGTGTGAGGCCCACTGAATATCACAGCCCTATGTCACAGGCTAGATGTCGCAAGTGTGAAAAATGTCACTAGAGGATAACGGAGATTTTGAATTTCTGCACACACTTGTGGACACTGGACACTTTTGGATTGTGTGAGGCCCACTGAATACCACAGCGCTATGTCACAGGCTCGATGTCGCAGGTGTGAAAAATGTCACTAGAGGATAACGGAGATTTTGAATTTCTGCACACACTTGTGGACACTGGACACTTTTGGATTGTGTGAGGCCCACTGAATATCACAGCGCTATGTCACAGGCTCGATGTCGCAGGTGTGAAAAAATATCACTAGAGGATAACGGAGATTTTGAATTTCTGCACACACTTGTGGACACTGGACACTTTTGGATTGTGTGAGGCCCACTGAATATCACAGCGCTATGTCACAGGCTCGATGTCGCAGGTGTGAAAAATGTCACTAGAGGATAATGGAGATTTTGAATTTCTGCACACACTTGTGGACACTGGACACTTTTGGATTGTGTGAGGCCCACTGAATATCACAGCGCTATGTCACAGGCTCGATGTCGCAGGTGTGAAAAATGTGACTAGAGGATAACGGAGATTTTGAATTTCAGCACACACTTGTGGACACTGGACACTTTTGGATTGTGTGAGGCCCACTGAATATCACAGCGCTATGTCACAGGCAGAAATTGGCTAGTGTATGACAAACTAGAAGGTGTATATAGAATTGGGCAGAATAGGAATCTCCCTAGAGTGTAGGTCTGTAAGAACGGAACAAGTCCTCGACTTATCCTTACAGAGCGACACACAGATAGCTTCACTGTGGCCGTGATAACAGCCGTTACACGGTACTGAGAGAGGAGCGTGCACGTACACGGCTGTCCGGTGTACGTAAAATTGTCAAGCTCCGTGTTTTTTAAGTATACGGACTGACACACGCTGTCTCTCTATAGTTTTGAATGTGATCAAACAGCAAATATATTTAACTGTTTGAAAACTAGACAAAACTAGAAGTTGCAGGTCTGTAAGAACGGAACATGTCCTCGACTTATCCTTACAGAGTGACACACAGATAGCTTCACTGTGGCCGTGATAACAGCCGTTACACGGTACTGAGAGAGGAGCGTGCACGTACACGGCTGTCCGGTGTACGTAAAATTGTCAAGCTCCATGTTTTTTAAGTATACGGACTGACACACGCTGTCTCTCTATAGTTTTGAATGTGATCAAACAACAGCAAATATATTTAACTGTTTGAAAACTAGACAAAACTAGAAGGTGCAGGTCTGTAAGAACGGAACATGTCCTCGACTTATCCTTACAGAGTGACACACAGATAGCTTCACTGTGGCCGTGATAACAGCCGTTACACGGTACTGAGAGAGGAGCGTGCACGTACACGGCTGTCCGGTGTACGTAAAATTGTCAAGCTCCGTGTTTTTTAAGTATACGGACTGACACACGCTGTCTCTCTATAGTTTTGAATGTGATCAAACAGCAAATATAGTTAACTGTTTGAAAGTTAAACAAAACTAGAAGGTGCAGGTCTGTAAGAACGGAACATGTCCTCGACTTATCCTTACAGAGTGACACACAGATAGCTTCACTGTGGCTGTGATAACAGCCGTTACACGGTACTGTGTGAGGAGTGTGCACCGCTGTATGGTGTGAAAAAATGCATGCTCAGTACCTCACCAGGACAAAAAAAAAATTGGGATTTTAAAAAAGCAGTTTGCAGAGCAGTGGGTAAACAGCAATGCAGCCGTCAGGAAGCCTTAGAAGGCAGCCTAACAACCAACACCGCTGATCCAGCAAAATATAGCCTCCACTTGCACTGCACACACAGTGACTGGTGTGTTGTACAGGCAAAATCGCTAGCAGCAGAAGCAGTTTTTGGTGTCTTCTTCCCTGCCTAACGCTCTCCCTACAAAATCATCATCAGCAGCAGCTCTCCCTATTCTGAGATCAGCATGAGTAACATGGCGGTCGGCGTGCACGCCCTTTTATACCCCCTGTGACGCCCACCAAAGCAAGCCAATCACTTGCATGCCCTTCTGAAAGATGGTGGTGACCCCTGCCTATGTCATCACATTGCCCACAGTGTCCGTGGATCTTGATTGGCTGAAAAAGAGCACAAAACAAACATTTGAAACGCGACTTTGGCGCTTAAGTCGCCGACCTCGTGGCCGACCTCATCCTAGGGTTGGGTTTCGTTTCATGAAACCCGACTTTGCCAAAAGTCGGCGACTTTTGAAATTTTTCGACCCGTTTCGCTCAACTCTAGTAGTATGTATGTTTTTTTTTTTTTTTTACATTCAACACATTAGCCGGATGATGGGACTACTACTGTCCCATCATTGGCTAATGTGTCAATCACTGTCATTGTAGCAGGCATCGCCCGATGGGACTTGTAGTCCCATCGGACGATGCCTGCACACACACAACCCCTGGCAGGCCCATACAGACCCCCGGCAGCCCGCACAGACCCCCGGCAGGCCCGTACAGACCCCCGGCAGGCCCGCACAGACCCCCGGCAGCCCGCACAGACCCCCGGCAGGCCCACACAGACCCCCGGCAGCCCGCACAGACCCCCGGCAGGCCTGTACAGACCCCCCGGCAACCCTCACAGACCCCCGGCAGGCCCGTACAGACCCCCGGCAGCCTGCACAGACCCCTGGCAGGCCCGTACAGACAGACCCCGGCAGGCCCGCACAGACCCCCGGCAGCCCGCACAGACCCCCGGCAGGCCCACACAGACTCCCGGCAGCCTGCACAGACCCCCGGCAGGACCGCACCGACCCCCCGGCAGCCCGCACAGACCCCCGGCAGGCCCGCACAGACCCCCGGCAGCCTGCACAGACCCCCGGCAGGCCTGTACAGACCCCCCGGCAACCCTCACAGACCCCCGGCAGGCCCGTACAGACCCCCGGCAGCCTGCACAGACCCCTGGCAGGCCCGTACAGACAGACCCCTGCAGGCCCGCACAGACCCCCGGCAGCCCGCACAGACCCCCGGCAGGCCCACACAGACTCCCGGCAGCCTGCACAGACCCCCGGCAGGACCGCACCGACCCCCCGGCAGCCCGCACAGACCCCCGGCAGGCCCGCACAGACCCCCGGCAGGCCTGTACAGACCCCCGAGAGGCCCGTACAGACCCCGCCCGCACACACACACATGCACAGTCACAATAGGTGATGTCACAGCTCACCTCCTCCTCCTGTACAATGACTGATAACATCGCTATATACAGTAGATAACACAGGATCCACCATTCACAATAGGTGATGTCACAGCGCACCTCCTCCTCCTGTATAATGACTGACAACACCTCTAAATACAGTAGATAACACAGGATTCACTCATCAAAATCCAGGCTGGGTTTTGAGTCCTGTTTCCTTCTTTCCCAGTCTGGTCATGTTAGGAGTTAACTTTTCTCTGCCTCGTTCTGGTGTCACGTCTGCTATTTCTCTCCACTGCATCCTGCAGGTGGTGTCAGTTATATTTTCTGCCTACGGCATGAGTAGCTGACTCTGGTTATACCCTGATTTGTCCTACTGTGTTTTGCTGTCTTTGACGGTGTCTGTCCCTTCCTTTCCTCCCACCCCGACTCAGTGTTTCCCTTAGTGTTTGGATTTCCTGGTATTTGACTTGGCATTGGCTCTGACCTGATTCTGTCTGTTGCTTCTGGTACTTCAGCTTCTGGCTGACATTGACCCTCTGGCATGGCTCTGACCCAGTGTTTGTTACTTCCCTTTGGTACTCAGTTACTCTCTGGTATTGACTACGGTTTTCACCCCCATTTTGGCGAATTTTCCAGGCTGGATTCGGGGTGTCCAGGGGCTGATTCGGCAGTTCAATGGTTGGGGGAGGTGTGGAGAGAGGTCCAGAAGAACATTGGGGTGGCTCAGGGCAGACACAAACATTTTGCTGATAAGCGACGATCTGTAGGACCTAAATTTCTGGTAGGAGATAAAGTGTGGTTGTCTACCAAGAACATACGTTTGAAAGTTTCTTCTGTTAAGCTGGGTCCCAAGTTTATTGGTCCTTACGAGATCATTGAGGTTGTCAATCCAGTTGCCTTTCGCTTACACCTTCCTCTGTCGCTTTGGATCCCAAATGTGTTCCATAATTCCCTTCTTAAGTCATTTGTACCTTCCCCTGCTGGGTCTCCATCTCTTCAGCCACCTGTCTCTGTGGATGGACAAACTGAGTATGAAGTGGAATGAATTGTTGATTCTCGCATTGTTCGCAGTTCGCTTCAGTACTTGGTTCATTGGAGGAGTTACGGTCCTGAGGATCGCTCTTTGGTCCCGGCGCGATCCCGCCATGCCGATTGGTAAGTTTGGGCTTTTCATGCACGCTATACTGGAAAACCTGGGGATCTGGTGGCCCTCTCTTGAGAGGAGAGTACTGTCAAGATCCAGGCCGAGTTTTGAGTCCTGTCTCCTTCTTTCCCGGTCTGGTCATGTTAGAAGTTAACTTTTCTCTTCCTCGTTCTGGTGTCAGGTCTGCTATTTCTCTCCACTGCATCCTGCAGGTGGTTTCATTTATATTTTCTGACTAAGGCATGAGTAGCTGACTCAGGTTATACCCTGATTTGTCCTGCTGTGTTTTGCTGTCTTTGCCCGTGTCTGTCCCTTCTTCTCCTTCTGCCCCGACTCAGTGTTTCCCTTAGTGTTTGGATTTCCTGGTATTTGACTCGGCATTGGCTCTGACCTTATTCTTTCTGTTGCTTCTGGTACTTCAGCTTCTGACCAGCATTGACCCTCTGGCGCGGCTCCGACCCAATGTTGGTTTCTTCCCTTAGTACTCATTTACTCTCTGGTATTGACACGGCTTGTTTGACTATTCTGCTGCCATCTGATGGTAGAAACACAGAGAAACACCGTATAACAAACATATGATGGTAGCCTCGCTGCAGTGCTCTACTCTGAGCTGTATTGCAGCCCTCACACCGCTCTGCTGCCATCTAGTGGAGTGTGCATTTACTTGCAGAGCTGCAGAGTGACACCACCTTTCACAATAGGTGATGTCAAAGCTCACATCCTCCTGTACAATGACTAATAACACCTCTATATACAGTAGATAACACAGGATCCACCATTCACAATAGGTGATGTCACAGCTCACCTCCTCCTCTTGTACAATGACTAATAATACCTCTATATACAGTAGATAACACAGGATCCACCATTCACAATAGGTGATGTCACAGCTCACCTCCTCCTCTTGTTCAATGACTAATAATACCTCTATATACGAGTACAGTAGATGACACTGGATCCACCATTCACAGTAGGTGAAGTGTAAAATAAAAATTTGCTGACCTTTATTCAGTGGTTTTAGCATGTATGGAATAAAGTTGCAGTAAACCGTATGGCAGTATGGAACATACAGCACATCTATCATCTCAGTCACAGCAGAATGATGTTACCTTTGACAGCAACACTGACAAAGTTTGTCTTTGTGCTCTGCCTAATCACAATTTACTAACATAGGTAGAAATTCAAGTTGACTTTTCTCAAATTCGCCGGTCCCCGTGAATTTGAACCTCAATTTCTGAGGATCATAAAAAAGAAAAGACTCAGAGAGGGGGATAAAAATATCAGGAATGGTGACGTGAGCTTCCCCATATTGCCCTATACTAGAGATGAGTGAATAAATGCAAGTAGGATTAAATTCTCAAATTTGACAAAAATCTGCATTTTTTAGCAAATCTGCAAGTTTTCTGGACACGATGTTTCCAAGTCGTAAAGGGCCATCAAAAGTTATAAAAAATCATTATACTCCACTTATTGCTCACCTCTCCAGCCCCTCTGCTCTTCATCATTAGCCATCCAGTCCTCGTTGCATCTTCTGATCCCCACCACTTGCACTGAAATTCTCGACCATGATGCTGTGACCTTTTGCATTTTGCATGTGTGGCACCCCCAGGAGTATGGTCACCACACTGGCATTGCCTTCCTCCAGGGAGGGTGATGTCAGGCTTGGAAGCGATGAAGGGTCTCTCTAGCAGTTAACCATGTCATGCAACACGGTTCCCACTCCAGTCCAGCAGAGGGTGCTCTGAACCAGAATTTGGGGAGGAGTGCTCTCTGAGGGCCAGGAAGGGAAATGAGGAGTTAGTGTGAGGAGGGCAACGAGTGTAGACGTGTGGAGAGAAGCTGGAGGTTGAGCTGAGGAAAGAGAGCTCCCTCACAGTGAGAGTGCATGATCTGGAACCTGGTCTCCACAGTTGTATGGATACTGAAGGTCCTGCAACAGAAACCAGAGGAATAGGAAGCTGTAAATGCTCTATTCCCAACTAAGACTCGGAGGCAACACAGCGACGGGTGAGCCAAGAGAGATAGAGGGCTACAGCTGTCTGCCATACGAGGTAGTTCTAAGAGAAGATAAGAAGGAGGAACTTCAGTGTAACACGTACTGCATGTACCTCAAGCCAGCACTAGGAAGGAGACTACACAACCCATCTGATAGAGAGATCCCTGAGTTGCTTCCAGGCTAGCCTGCTCCTGTGCCATCTGTAACCAGGACCCTGGACTGCATTTGCCAAGTAAAGGTAAAGAAACTGCACCCTGTTGTGTCCTTGCCTCCTTCCTGCAACATCCTCAGCACTGCTACATCTCTTTGCCAAACACTGCACCCTCTTCCTAAACCTTTATCTACACTGCCCTGGGACCTACAGCCCTGCCTGTGGAGGGCTACACCATCATTGCTGCACCCCACCATCTGTCCCAGAGGATCTGTCTGCAGCGTCGGCTTAACACCTTCATTGCCGCATACCACAGGTGGTGTCACGAATCACTTATAAACTTTATTCCAACTCAACCCCTTTTACATGGGCATCCAGGGCCACGGACCGGGTCACCGCTGCTGTGACAATCCCCTCTGAGAGACCGGCCAGGTACCGAATACCCCACAGCCCTGGGAGGGCGACCCACATGCATGAGCAGAACTCTCCTTGGTCTCATCAAAGCTGGAAGTTCTAGGTTAGAATGAGAGGCTCTGGGACTTCGGCACAGACAGTGGAGATCAGAAGATGCATCCACAGTCGGACTGTTGATGGTGAGATCTAGAGAGAATATTAAGGGACATTAAATTAGTGTAGAATAACTTATCCACAAATCAAATTCAAATTTTGCCTGATCCACTCATGTCTAACCTGCAGGTATCACATCATATGGTCTAGCACAACCAGAGGACTATCACAGCCAGTATGAAGCATGAGGGCCTGTACAGTAGCACTATTTTATGCTTGTATAGTTTAGGCTAGGCACACAATTCATTCCACATAGGGACAGTAAAACGTGTCTAATCTGATAGCGGAGTCCTACTGCAACCCTGAAGCATATTGAAAATGACAGTGCTAATCTCAGTCTGTGTTTACTAACCTAAATATTCAAAGTAACTTATGGAGGTGCTGAACCTGCATAGTCAGTGGGATGATTGTGAATTGATTGACCTGTGACATGCTGCAGTAACAGGAATTTAGTAACAGCATTTTTTAAATTCTTTACACACTGCAAACAAGGAGGGCCATTTAATACCGTGTGTCCTAACTTTGATGCCAAACAAAAATCCTGAATCCAGGGCTTGTGTGTCACAAAAAGTGAGCTTCCAAAAGGGACAAGCCATATATTTTTTAATGACAAAAAATCCAGAATCTTAGGCAAAACTATCTACCTCTCAAAGTGTGCTCTTTGCAAAAAACAAAAAAACGAACATTTTTTGCACATTTTCTTCCTGTAATAGTCCAACTTTAAATCCATACACAACCCAAATCTCAGTGATGATTATTTACCTCCGATTACCATGTTTTTCACATAGGTTGAAGTTCTCGTTGATTTTACTAAGGCTATGTTTGTATTAAAGAGCTAAAATAAAAATAGGTTCAATACTATTCTAGGAGACCTGTGAGGGTTACACGTGTATTTTCCAAGCAATTAGAGGCTTTGCACCAATGCGATTCACAGTGAATTGATTCGCTGTAAGTCTACTTTTTCTTGAAGCTTCAATGAGGTTAGTAAATTCAAATTTCAATTGATTCTCCCTAATTGTACCAAGAGGGATAATTTTTGGACCTTTTTTTAATCTTAATCGAAAGGTTAAACTGCAGTTATAGATGGGTGGTTTGGCGCGACTCCTAAGCTGCTCCATACATTATCTTCTCAAATATGTCCCATAGTTAGCAGTGCTCTGTCTTGTAACAAGAAGAAATCCCTTTTTGAGGATGAATTTTGTGTAATCAGGATTTGATGTTTTGCATCGGGCCCGGACTGTGGAGCAGGACTCTGTGTAGAGTCTTCAACTCTGCCATGGCCCCTCTGCTGCTCCTGTTGTTGTCTTTATTGTCCTCCTGGATTAAACTCTGAGCCTGTGCAGTCATAGCCGAGGGCGATGCTTACGCCCAATGCCAAGCTCTTGGCGCTATTTTACTAAAGACTGCTGGGAAGTCAATTTGTGCATGTGCCACCACAGTGCCATTTTCTTGAAGATTGCCAGATCAATGTGCGCAAGTTCGGCCTGTGGCTAGATTGACACTGGTGCAAAATATAAGTCAGGAGGATGATAAAGACAAAAGGAGCATTGGAGGGGCTGTAGTGGAGCCAAAGACACTACCCACAGTTCTGCCCTACAGTCCCATTTGACAGTCCCACCCCAAAATCCTGCCCCACAGTCTCGCCCCACAATCCCACCACACTGTCCTGCTCCACAGTCCTGCCCCATAATCCTGCCCCACAATCCCACCCCACAGTCCTGCTCCACAGTCTCACCCCACAATCCCACCACACAGTCCTGCACCACAGTGCTGCCCCACAATCCTGCCCCACAATCCCACCCCACAGTCCTGCCCCACAATCCTACCCCACAATCCCATCCCATAATCCCGCCCCACAGTCTCGACCCACAGTCCCACCCCACAGTCCTGCTCCACAGTCCCGCCCCACAATCCTGCCCCACAATCCCACCCCATAATCCCACCCCACAATCCTTCCCCACAGTCTCACCCCACAATCCCACCACACAGTCCTGCTCCACAGTCCTGCACCACAGTCCTGCCCCACAATTCTGCCCCACAATCCCACCCCACAGTCCTGCCCCACAATCCTGCCCCACAATCCCACCCCATAGTCCCGCCCCACAGTCTCGACCCACAGTCCCACCCCACAGTCCTGCTCCACAGTCCCGCCCCACAAGCCTGCTCCACAATCCTACCCCATAATCCCACCCCACAATCCTGCCCCACAGTCTCGCCCCACATTCCTGCCCCACAGTCCCGCCCCAGAGTCCAGTCCCACAATCGCAACCCAAAGTCCCACCCCATAATCCCACCACACAGTCTCGCCCCACAATCTCACCCATCAGTCCTGCCCCACAATCCCGCTCTGACGCATGAAGCTATGATTTATAAGACAACTTCAAACCCTGATTACACAAAATCCACACATCGGATTTCTTCACCACAGGTATCGTTTTATTGAGTATCACAGCTCCAATATGGCCTTGTGTGTACTTTACTCAACAGAGCTCTGCCGACAGGTTCTCTTGATCTGTATCTGTCAGTGAGCTCATTCTCATTCTTTGTGGGGAATTTTTTAAAAATCTTTTTCTGATATCTTTATTGAGATTTGACCACATAAAAAATTGAGCTAAACTTTAATGCGGTCCAAAATCTGAACAGTGCTTAGAAAAAGATAAAATAGTTACAAGCTCCTTGACCGGACGGAGGAGCTCACCGATGGATTCTTAGATCATTCATTCATTCATTCATTCATTCATTCTGCCACCAGTGAAGAATAAAAAGTGTAAAAGCCAAAAGGAGCAAAAAAAATTGTATAAAAACACAATTTCACCCAAAACACACAAATTTACAGCAAACAGAGATCTTGGAACAACTGATACAGTAGAGTTAGTAAATTGGAGAACTGTATGAATTGAGGGGGCATCTCATGACTGGACCAGGAGAAGCGATGAGTGTGAAGAAAGACGACCTTGACTCGCCGCCATCTCAGCCCAGTTTGGAGGTGAGAGTGGCGCCTATTTATATCTTGTTTTTATCAATGGTGAGCGCCGTACCTCCCTCTGTGCCGATCTCGGGGCTGTGTACACATGTTCTTCCGTGTTTACAGCTTCATAGAGGGATACATGGAATGTTAATACATGGGACAGGTGCGGATACTATTCTGGGGGCGAGCGAGGCATCACAGCAATACATGGAGAGCCTGATCTTACGTCTGCGCTATGACTGACATGTCACGGTGGTAACTTCATACCGTCCTGGAATGAGCAGAACGGAAGTATGATGGGAAGCTATGAGGTGAACTGCACTTTCGGGTTATCAGGCTCAGGTTTCCGTCCTTGCTTCGGTATCCTGCTGACTTGCTGGTTGTTCAGCACAGAGAATAACGGTAAACGATAGTCGGAATCACAACATTTGTACTTTTATAGCTTCTTCTCTACTATACTCCTTCCCAGTACAGTAAAAAGGCCAAAATTGGCAAACAAGCAGCTTCTTCTCTAGTATCCTCATGTACAGTGCAGACAGAAGAATGACAAACGACAGTCGTAATCACAAAATTTGTACATTTATAGCTTCTTCTCCACTATCCTCCTTCTCAGTACAGAAAAAAGTCAAAATTTGCAAATAAGCAGCTTCTTCTCTAGTATCCTCATGTACAGTACAGACAGAAGAATAGTAAACGGCAGTCGTAATTTAAAATTTTGTACATTTATAGCTTCTTCTCTACTATACTCCTTCCCGGTACAGTAAAAAGGCCAACATTTGCAAACAAGCAGCTTCTTCTCTAGTATCCTCATGTACAGTGCAGACAGAAGAATGACAAATGATAGCTGTAATCTCAAAGGGTTGCACATATGCAGCTTCTTTTCTACTATCCTCCTGTTCAGTACAGACAGCGTGATGGCAAAATACAGTTATAATCTTGTATCAATGTTTTCCGTAGTGTTCCTCTAAGATACGACTGTTGCAGAACTACAACTTCCAGCATGCCCTGATAGCTGATAAGAGTTGTATGTTGGAGATTAGAACAGACGTGGCTGTCCAACTGGGGAAAAAGCATAATGTCTGTAAGCTTCGTCTGGGAAGAGTAAAAAATGGAATTATCACATGGAAAAAAAAAAACAATCCTGAAAAAATTGAATTTTTAAAAAAGCATAAAAAAGGGGTGAGTCTCCTTTAAGATTTTAAAGCAGAGTCTTAGCTGACAATTTTCATCATAAGTGAAGCGTAGGATTCGGTGTCGACCCCACGATCCCCATAAAAGATGATACGGCTGTGTCTCCATCTCCTCGGATTTACGTGGCGTTTGAAGCGCGCTCTACACCCAGACGTCCAGTTGTTACATGTTTAACAATATCCCCGGCGTTCTACCTCCTCTTCTTCTATAGGACCGGTGTCTTTAAACACTTAGGTTTCCATTTTTTTTTTTTCGCCCTGAACAGATGGCTGCCGATTATTCCCGAAGCCGCCGTTAATTCATTTGCAAACAAAAGAGACCTCTGCGCAATTGTTAAGAGAATGGCAAATGTGTTTCCAGCAAGAAGGGAGTTACTGCTCGCGAGCGCGCCGCACGTTTGCTTTCCTCCGTCATTAGCAGCAAATGGAGTTTACTTAAGTTGAATTATTTGTATGGATCATCTCCGAAGCTTCGCAATAAATGGCGCTACGATGAAATGAAAATCACCTGGCTGAGTTATTAGCTCAATTGACCTCCAGCGATAAGCGCTCCGAATGCAACAATTTTCCTTATATGATAATTACATTTGAGAAAACACTTTACAACCTTTCAGGGCCGAGGCTTTAATTCATATTCTCTTTTTTTTTTGCGTCACGAGTTTTGCGTCACGCGTAATTACGATTTTCTACGCCCCAAGCCACTGTTTCTTTTTTTCCAAGCAAATATTATGATTTAATTGGTGTAGATTCCTAGTATTATTGCTGCAGAGGGATTTGCTAATTTGCAGGAAATTAATGGTTTAGATGAGAAAAAAAAAATCAAGTTAGAACTTCCTGATCGCTGGGATCCCACTGTTGGGGTCCTGAAACACTGAAAACAGCCCTACTTGGCCGCGGCTACATTAACGATCTATGGGACTGTGCTCGCCTTTTTCCAGCAGTCCTATGGACAATGAATGAAGTGGTGTCTAGTATGAGAATCTGTGCTCCATTCTCTGTGGACAGTGGTGTAACTTAGTGGACCCCAATGCAAAATCTCCTACAGGGCCCCCAACTACCGCAGATTTTTAATAATATCAGTCTATTCATATGGGACAAAGGGATCTTTTCAGCCCACTAAGCTCCAGGACCCAGGTGTGAGAGCAACCCATGAACCAATCATAGATACTCTCCTAAGTATGGGTCTGCAGGTTCCAGAGTCTATCCTCAGGTTTCCAAAGTCCCATCGTCGGAGTTCTAGAGCCCCATCCTCAGAGGTCCAAAACCCCATCCTCGGAGTTCCAGATCCCCATCCTCAGAGGTCCAAAGCCCCATCCTCAGGGTCCCAGTGCTCCATCCTCAAGGTCCCAGAGCCCCATCCTCAGAGCTCCAGAGCCCCATCCTCAGAGTTCCAGAGTCTCGTGCTCAGAGTTCAAGATCCCTGTCCTCAGAGTCCCAGAGCCGCATCTTCAGAGTTCCAGAGCCCTGACTTCAGGGTTTAAGAGCCATATTCTCAAGGTTCCAGAGCCCCATTTTCAGGGTTCCAGAGGCTCATTCTCAGGGTTGCAGAGCTCCATTCTCAGAATTCCAGAGCCCCATCCTCAGGGTCCCAGTGCTCTATCCTCAGAGATCCAAAGCACCACCATCCTCATGGTTCTAGGGCCCTATCGTCATGGTTCTAGGGCCCTATCCTCAGAGTTCCAAAGCCCTGTGCTCAGAGTTCCAGAGCCATATCTTCAGAGTTCTAGAGTCCCGGCCTCAGGGTTCCAGAGCCCCATCCTTAGACTTCCAGAGCCCCGTCTTTAGAGTTGCAGAGCTCTGTCTTCAGGGTTCCAGAGGCCTGTTCTCAGGGTTGCAGAGCTCCAGTCTCTGAGTTCCAGAGTCCCATCCTCAGTGTTTTAGTGCCCTGTTCTCAAGGTTCCAGAGCCCCATTTTCAGGGTTCCAGAGCCCCATTCTCATGGTTCTAGAGCCCTGTTCTCAGGGTTGCAGAGCTCCATTCTCTGAATCACTTTAGGACCCAGTGGTGGGACCCCCAGCAATCAGAAAGTTATAACCATACTATCCTAACTTGCTTTGGGAATAACCCTTTAAATGGTACAAATAAGTTCCTGCTTTCCAGGTTGGATGGAGATAATATAGGGGAACTGGAGAATGCCTGGTCCATGAATTCCCACTGCTCATCGATTCCAAATCTCAGAGTCAATGAGAGTCATTATGGATTTTGAAATCTTTGACCAGATAGATTGCAGATGGCTTCTCATTTTCTCTGGAGCAGCCACTACATGAAATATACTATTGGTGCTTGTCTGCTCTGGTCATAAAGGGTCTTAAGTAGGATACCCCCAGATTGAACTCTTTATGGCCTTATAAGATATATGGAAATGGGGGCTCCAACTGATTAGAATCAATTCTTCTACAGCGGCCACTGCAGGAGAAATGTGGTATTACATAGCAATTATTCCCATAAATGAGTAGCATAAAATCTGGCCAACTCTGCCACATTGCTCCTAGGTCTGGCATATAGTGGGTGTTCACTAAGGGACTGGGACCCCCATTACATTTATAAATATTTTCTTTTTAAATTGAAGTATGTAATATCTATTTAACTAATGTATCCTACCAAGCCATGTTACTGTATAAACCTGAAACATATGGTAACACAGCTATAACTGCTACAAGGTGCACGTTGGACCTAATCATGCACTGAATTTGAGTGTGATAATATTCCCCTGAATGCATATAGCCTTAAAGAGGTTTTCTGGTTTTGGAGAAAAAAAAACCCCCTGCTCTCTGGTTGCAGTTTGTGTAAAAAAATAAATAAATTAAAAAAAGAGCCTTATTCACCTTCCCCAGGTCCGGCACCTAGTGTCTGCTGCTGCTCCCGTTGCCTGAGTTGATGCCATGAGCAGCTCCGAGCCGCTGAGCTCACTGATTGGCTGCAGCCTTGATGCTGTGATATCAGTGCTGCCGTCTATAACAGACACCGGATGAAGTGACAGAGACTCAGCACTGGACCTGGCAAGGATTAGTAAAGCTCAATTATTATTATTATTTTTTTAAACAAACTGCAGCCAAAGAACAGGGGGTTTGCAAAACTGAAAACCTCATTCAATTATCATTAGCTGATTGGTCACAGTGCAGTCGGCAGTGCATCACAGCAGAATAGTCATGAACCTGCAGGGGGCAGCAGTGAGATGTAAGGTCCCATATGCTGAAATACAAAATATCTGCAGGTTTTAGGAAAGAAGTGATTTTTGACCATGTTCTGGTTTTTTTTTAACAGCAGGTCATAGATGTGAGTGTCTAACTGGATAACAAACCGGTGTCATCTGGTTGATACCATGTACACGTAAGGGGGATGTCTCACCTATGTGAAATTGCATATATTATAGTTTTATGAGGGGAGGGGGTGGGGAGAGGTTAGAGCAGCAGCACACTGTTAATTAAAAAATAAATAACTTATTATGTGTAGATTTCAGCAGCCATCCACCACATCCAGACACAAGGGTTTTTGTCATTGACTGCCAAAGTCACATGTCCCTCTCCATATAAAAAGGGGACATGTTGTTTTGCTGGCACCATTTTGTCAGAGTAACAGCGAAGAGAGTCTGCTCCTGCTGCCAGTTATGATATAGTTAGATAGGATCCTGTTCTGTGCGAAATAGATCTTCCAGTATCTAACTAGCTTGTGCTAATAGTGTTGTGCAGACAGAAGTCCACATTTCCTAATCCAAATCGTTTGTTGCAGGCAGGACTCAGGAGGTCACATTTACTAATCAAAATCATTTGGGCTAATAGTTTTGTGCAGGCACACTATCTTAGAAAATAAATAGTGATTGTTAATTTAGTGACAGGTGACTGACAGCTGTGGGCCTAAGGTTGAGAAACAGCAGGCTACAAGAGGGGAAGGCTACATACAACATGAGTGGGAAAAAGCGAGGTCTCTGTGGAAGTGGGAAAAGGATAGGTGTTCAACGTGTACATGGCGTAGGTGGTAATGTCACTGAAAGCTCAAATGAACAAACACAGTCTCGTCCTATCCAAAGACAACTGATAACATCTGTTACTAGATGGGCTACTCGACTCCTTTTCTTTGGCAGCCACACAGCAGTACGCCGTGTAGAAGAGGGCCATAAAGAGCATGTGCCTGAGTGTATGGCAAGCGCTGCATCAAGAGGCCTCTCCTCCTCTTCCTCCACCTTAGCATCACACACAGTGCAATCTTCAGAAGTGGTACCCCATTATAATTGTCCCCCCCCATCACAACTCTCCAACCGGCCTACTGACTGTGGGGAACCACAGATGGGCCATTCTGCAGAGGTCTGCTCCAAAGATTCACAGAATCCAGAGGAGGAAAGCATCTGCAGCGATGACCCAATTTATTCCTGTTGCATCTAGGGCTGGATGAAGTAGGGTCCAAGCTAGGATCCAGACCCTCATCACCAGATGTTAAGCCCCTGTGGTGGAGGTGATCCTGATGAGACTCAGATACCAGAGGCGCATGTGGACTGTACTGTGCTGTCAGGGCATCAAGAGGAGAAGGATCACTCTCAGGGCAAGGAGAGGTAGAACAGAGAGGATGACAATGAGGTTGTAGATCCCACTTGGTGTGAACCCAGAGGCACGCAGATGAGTAGCTCAGCAGAGGAGGTGGAGGAGGAGGAAGATGAGGAGGTTACATTAAGGCTTACCACACAGACATGGAGTGATGCAACCACGACAAGCACCGCATCCTCAGCCACAACTCTGGTTGTGGCTAGCAGTGGTTGTGAGTCTGCAATTTGCAAGGGCGGCAAGGGTTGCCTAGCTTGGGCCTTTTTTGAGACCACATAAGATGAGTCAACTCATTTTATGTGCCAACTTTGCAATAATTTGACTACTACATGCATGAACCGGCACATGCATGATCAACATGCCTTAGTTTGGGAATCTCGCTGCGCTAAAATGCGAACTAGCAGGCCTCGCCAATCACCAGCCGTCCCATCAACCGCATCTGCTGCTTCTTCCTCCTCTATCACAGTGGCAAGTGTTCTCACACAGGTCTCCTGCCTCAGAACCTCCACTTGTTTACCCCCTACAGTCGGGGTGAGTGAGAGCCCATCAGCAGTCACAGAAGTGGAGATGCCTGCTGCTTTTGTTTCACCGAGCACAACACATCTTTCTCAATACACCATAACATCTCACTCACAGTCCAGCAGCTTGTCCAGTTCTCTGTACTCCACCCTCTCTCAGCACAGGAGGAACCCTCGGTCCCGCAGTTGTGGTCATGTAAAAGAATATTTCCTCCTACATATGCAAAGCTAAGAGCTTGAACTCCACCATATCCAATCTGTTGGCCACAGAAATGCTGCCTATCCATCTGTGAAAGCTGATGGCTGTCACAGTGCCCCAGTAACAGTTGCCCATTACTTCTCTAAGAAAGCTGTGCCTGTGCTACACCACCATGTCACAGACAACATCACCCATTCCTTGAAAAATCTGTGTCTGCCAAGGTGCATTTCATCACTGACACCTGGACGAGCAAACATGGGCAGGGGCATTACATCTCTCAAGGATCTGCCCCACAAGTTTTGGAATCCCCAAGGCTTGCAGGCCAAACCTCTGTATCTAACACTTCCTCCACTGCTTCTGCCTCTTCCTCTATCTCCTGTAAGGCCTCCACCTGTGCGTGTAATCCTTTCCTTAATGAGACATGCGTTCCAATAGTGCAAAGAGAATTCCCCTCACCTCCATACTGCACCACCAGCATACATCCCAACTTTTGAAGAAGGGAAAGAGGGACAAAGGCTGTGGTGCACAAAGCGCACCGTGGCAAATTTTAGGCCTCATTCTGACCACACCCATTTCACAACTAGTCACACCCATGTCCACGCCCCAACCGCACCCATTTAGCACTGCTGATAACACTGAATGGTACTGAGGGCACAGTGGCTAGCGTTATGGGCACAGTGGCTGGTACTGTTGGCACACTGACTGGTACTGAGGAAAAGAAAGAACAAAGAGCGAAAGAAGAAAACAGAGAAAGAAAGAGAAAGAAAGAACAGAGAGAAAGAAAGAAGGGACAGAAAAAAAGAACAGAGCGAGAGAAAAAAAGAAAGAAGGGAAAGAAAGAAAGAACAGAGAGGGAGAGAGAAAGAAAGAGGGGAAGAAAGAACAGAGATAAATCAAGAAAGAGGGGAAAGAATGAAAGAGGGGAAAGAAACAGAGAGAGAAAGAACAGAGAGAAAGAAAGAGGGGACAGAAAAAAGAACAGAGAAGAATTTACAGAGAGATAGAGAGAAAGATGGGAAAGAAAAGAACAGAGAGAGAAAAAGAACAGAGAGAAAGAAAGAGAACAGAGAAAGAAAGAAAGCAAAGAGAAAGAAAGGAAGAACAGAGAGAAAGAAAGATTAGAGAGAGAAAGAGGGGAAAGAAAGAGAAAGAAGGAAAAGAGCGAAAGAAAGAACAGAGAGAAAGAAAAAGAGGGGAAAGAAAGAAACATAGAGAGAGAAAGAGACAGAAAGAAAGAACAGAGAGCGAAAGAAAGAGGGGAAAGAAAGAAAGAACAGAGAGATAGAGAGAAAGAAAGATGGGAAAGAAAGAGAAAGAAAGAACAGAGAGAAAGAGAAAGAAAGAGGGAAAAGAAAGAAAGAACAGAGAGAGAAAGAAAGAGAAAGAAATAGAGAAAGAAAGGGGACAGAAAAAAAGAACAGAGAGGGAAAGAGAAACAAAGAGGGGAAAGAAAGAACAGAGAGAAAGAAAGAGAACAGAGAGAGAGAGAAAAAGAACACAGAGAAAAAAAGAACAGAGAGAAAGAAAGATTAGAGAAAGAAAGAGGGGAAAGACAAAGAAAGGATGAGAGAAATAAAGAATGAGGGGAAGAAAGAAAGAACAGAGAGAGAGAGAAAGAGGGGAAAGAAATAAAGACAAAGAGAGAGAAAGAAAGAAAGAGGGGAAAGAAAGAACAGAGAGAGAAAGAAAGAGGGGAAAGAAAGAACAGAGAGAGAAAAAATAAAGAACAGAGAGAGAAAGAACAGAGAGAAAGAAAGAACAGAGAGAAAGAAAGAGAGGAAATAAAAAAGGAACAGAGAGAGAAAGAGAGGAAAGAAAGAACAGAGAGAAAGAGAAAGGAAGAACAGAGAGAGAGAAAGAAAGATTAGAGAGAGAAAGAAAGAGGGGAAAGAAAGAAAGAAAAGAGCAAAAGAAAGAACAGAGAGAGAAAGGAAGAGGGGAAAGAAATGAGAGAAAGAAATAAAGATTCTATAAAGATACTATAGCAGCCTGGCTCACATTGTAGTGCCCACCTGAGCTTCCTGATGCAGGACATATCATGATCTGCTCTCATATGGCCAACATCCCAGAGTCCAAGGTGATCTCGCTGTCGGAGGAGGACATGTGATGGATCTGAAGCATTCCCTGAAGTGCCTCCATGGTTCCGTCACAATCTCCTCCTGAAATTACCTCATTTCCAGTCAACTTCCAGCACGTCATTTCCGGTGGAACGTCACGGGCAAATTTTAAAGTGCTCCACTGTGAACTCCTGTGTCTTCGGGAAAAGTTACCTCCTGGCCGAGGCAGTGGGGCAGACTCAAAATTGGGACTGTCCTGCTGGATCCGTGATGTCTGGCAGGTATGAATGCTCCCCACCATACACCTTGTACACGCATGACTCTGCACACCTCACACATGTTTCCGCTTTGTATGCCTCGTACACACACGGCTCTGCTCCGTAAACCTTGTACACATGAGGCTCTGCTCCGTACACCTTGTACACACATGGCTCAACTCCGTAAACCTTGTACACATGCAGCTTTGCTCCATACACTTCGTACACACGCAGCTCCGCTCCATACACATGCAGCTCCACTCCGTACACCCCGTACAAACGCGGCTCTGCTCAGCTCCGTAAACACATGGCTCAGCTTCGTACACTTCGTACACACAGGGTTCCGTTTCGTACACCCCGCACACGCGGCTCCGCTCCGTACACACGCAGCTCCACTCTGTACACACGCAGCTCTGCTCTGCTCCGTAACCCCGTACACAAATGGCTCTGCTCCGCTCCGTAAACACACAGCTCCGCTCCGTACACCTCGTACACACGGCTCCGCTCCGTACACCTCGCACACACGGCTCTGCACACCTCCTACACACACAGCTCCACTCCGCACACCTCGTACACACACGGCTCCGCTCCGTACACCTCGCACACACGGCTCTGCACACCTCCTACACACACAGCTCCACTCCGTACACCTCGTACACACACGACTCCACTCCATACACCCTGTACACACACAGCTCTGCTCAGCTCAGTAAACACACGGCTCAGCTCCGTACACTTCGTACACACACGGCTCCGCTCCATACACCTCGTACACACACGGCTACGCTCCGTATACCTCGTACACACACGGCTCCGCTCCGTATACCTCGTACACACACGGCTATGCTCCGTACTCCCCGTACACACAAGGCTCTGCTCAGCTCCGTAAACACACGGCTCCGCTCCATTCACCTCGTACACACACGGCTCCACTCCATACACCTTGTACACACACGGCTCCGCTCCATACACCTCGTACACACACGGCTACGCTCTGTACACCTCGTACACACACGGCTCCACTCCGTACACCTCATACACACACGGCTATGCTCCGTACTCCCCGTACACACAAGGCTCTGCTCAGCTCCGTAAACACACGGCTCCGCTCCATTCACCTCGTACACACACGGCTCCGCTCCATACACCTTGTACACCCAGGGCTCTACTCCGTACATCTCGTACACACACGGCTCCGCTCCGTACACATCATACACACACACGACTCCGCTCAGCACACACCGTACACACACGGCTCCGCTCCGCACACACACGCTCCGCTCCATACACACACGGCTCTGCTACATCCACCCTGTAAACTCCTCCTGACCCCACACATAAACTTCCTCTCTCCAGCACCATGACAACCAGCACAGCAGAGTCATGCACACACTGAGGCTCCTGATCACCGCAGCCTCACAGCTTTGCAATGAGGTCGCTACACTGATCATATCTTCTCATCACAGGTCATGCGTGCACAGAAGAGAAGAACCATGTAGCGACCTCATTGCAAGGCTGTGAGGCTGTGGTGGGGGAGGGCGAGGATGGCGTATATGGGGGAGCGTGTGGCAGGACAAATAGAGTCCCAGGCGGGACAGCGGGTGGGAGGGGCAAAAACGGGACTGTCCCGCCAAATTCGGGACGGTTGGGAGCTTTGACCACCAGAGCTTACCGCAATCAGACAGTGTTTAAATTAATCTGCCTTGGAGATTGCAGGCACCCAGCTCAAGAGTTGTGGACAGCTATCCAGGCTAAGTTAGAGCAATGACTGTCTCCACTGAACCTGGAGCCAGTAAAGGCTGTGTGCGATAATGGTGTGAACCTGGTGGCCGCCCTACGCCAGGGCAACCTCACACACGTACCTTGCATGGCTCACTTCCTCAACCTGGTGGTGCAGCAATTTCTCCGCCACTATCTTGGCCTGGATGCGCTGCTGCAGAAAGCACAGTCGCTGTGTGCTCACTTCCGCCATACGCACCCCCCAGGTAATCGACTTGAATCACTGCAGAAGTGTTTCAGCCTACTGGTTAACCGTGTGATATGCAATGTTCCGATATGGTAGAATTTCACTCTGCACATGTTGCAGTGACTTTGGCAGCAGTGACAAACCCTGGTACAGTATGCCCATTTGCATAGATGAAGAGGATAATGATCCACTCTTTGTTGTGCATGGTTGGCTGGAGGGAATGGATGAAGTTAACTTGAGTATTACCCTGCCACCAACACACCATGGACTTGGGTCTCATGGAAGCAATAGACACATGTAAATTTTGCCAGATGCTTCCACACCTGGAAAGGGAAAAGGGCATACTGGAATATCGAAACACACTTCTCCACAAACTTAAGAGTGGTTTTCCACAAGACAGCAATGAGGCACACAGTGTGCATTGGGGTTATAGACTTCAAACCCCGGGAACATCAAGTTGTAAATGCAAAAACATTAACAGTGTAAGTGGCAAAAGCAATTTCCGTGAGTCGTTTAACAAATATTTTTAGACCAGCCGTGCACCAGCAGAACAGAGCACAAGTCTGTCATGTTGTGATTGACTGGAGAGGATGGTGCAGGAGTATCTGGAGCTCAATATCAATGCCATCAGTGGGTATTTGGACCCTTTTGCATTTTAATATTCAAAAACGGCCCTGAGCTTGCCTGTTACACCTTGGAGGTTTTGTCATGTGTCTTCAGCACTGCTTGTGGTGTCCTGACGGATAAGTGCATCTGGCTGTCCCATGAAAGTGTAGCCTACTGAAATTTCATCAAGATGAACAAGTCATGGATCGCCAATGACTTTTGCACCTCTGTCTCAGACTGGGCAGACTAGGCGATGGTGTTGTTTTTAGTGCCATGCATTGATCTCGCATTATTGCAGTCTGTGCCATCTTTGTTGTGGCTTCTGTGCCCGCTGTTGCTTCTGCTGATGATGTTACAAACAATTTTTTTGGAAATGTGGAGACTCCAAGTTGCGTCTCCATCTGTTGGGTTGCCTGTAGTGGAAGGGGTGTCAGAGGACCATTATACTATTTCTACTCTGGGAAACTTGATGACATTTTAGTGCTGTACTATAATTTTTGGAAATGTGGAGACTTCAAGTTGAGTCTCCTTCATGTGTATTGCCTCTGTAAGTATGGCTCCCAGACAGGCAGGCCTGCACTTACTATCAGTGAACTACCCGTGTTACTTTCCTTACATTTTTCTACCAATAGTAGGACAAGAAACTGATGTTTGTGCCATCTGAGTGTGGCTGGCCAAAACTCCAGTTTGAGCTGTTGCATGTGATATCAGGGATCCCAGCAAAGCAAGCCTACACCGCTCCCTCACCCACTTCGTCTTAATTGAAACTTCAATTCCAAGCTGTAAATGCTGCCCAGACCGCATGCATGGCCCATGGCTGACTGCTGCTGTGCCGTTATCAAATTTCTACTGTGGGTCAATTGATGCCACTTTTTCTCAAGTCTGCCCATAATTTTTGGAAAAGTTTGTAATCCAAACTGTGTCTCCTTCATTTGTGAATTTGGCAGACCTCCGAGTTCACCAGGCCTACACCTGTCACTCATCCACCTGTCACTGATCAATGTTTCAGCTAGAAATGCTGCTCCAAGCCCTGTCTCACGCATCCATGCTGCGCAATTATACTAATTGTACTGGGGTCATTCATGCCACTTTTCCTGGTGTCTGCCCATAATTTGAGTTGTTTTGGCAGCTTTTTGTTCCCCACCTGAAGGTGTTGCCTATACAATTGGTATCGCCTCCCATTGAATTTAATGGGGTTCGGGTATGTTTGACGAACATGTTCAGCAAACATCGGGGCATTCACTGAACCTTGAAAGGTTCGCTCATTTCTAATCCCAAGTGTAGGACAGACACAGTAAAAGAATCTTCAATTCTGAAGTGCCGTCATCCCTCACATGTTAAATCTGCTTATGGTGCACATAGCCGTGCAGTGTGTCCTCATTCTCTTGCTCTCCAATTTGCCATTCACTCTCCTTTAGGCTACTTTCACACATCCATTTTTTTAAATCCGGCGAAAATTGTGAAAACCGGATCCGGAATTGGATCCGTTTTTTTCACATAGAATGTAATGATCGCCGCATCGTGCCGGATGCACATGCGGCACCTCCTGGTTTTGCCGGATACGGCAAACATGCGCCGTCCGGCGTCTGCAAAAAACATTGGCTGCAACTTTTTTTGCAGCGCCGTACCGACTTTTTTCAACAGCGCATGCCCGGGCACTGTGAGTTTTAACCCCACAAGTGCCCGGCGCGCATCTCTCTCCCCCTCCCTTTCTCTCTCTCCCTCTCTCTCCATATGCTCCATACCTTTCTTTGGCTGGCTCTCTCGTCCCCCGCTGTCTCTCTGGCTGCTCTCTCATCCCCCGCTGTCTCTCTGGCTGCTCTCTCATCCCCCGCTCTCTCTTTGGCTGCTCTCTCGTCCCCCGCTGTCTCTCTGGCTGCTCTCTCGTCCCCCGCTCTCTCTTTGGCTGCTCTCTCGTCCCCTGCTGTCTCTCTGGCTGCTCTCTCGCCTCCCGATCTCTCTCCGGCTGGCTCTCTAGACCCCCGGTGCTGCGGCTCCTTTAAATGTCCTCCAAGCCGCATCAGGCACCGCATGTACATCTGGTGTGACCGCTGCAGGCCGGATCCGGTGGCCCGGCTTTTCGCCGCACGCCGCCGGACCCCTGACACCGGATGTGTGAAAAAGGCCTTAGTGAGTGATTTTTTCCATCAGTATTCTGCCAGCACTATCGATGCCAAAAAATACTTTCCTTCATCACTTTCTTCATGTCCTTGTTCAAAGCATTTCCTTCATTGAACTGAAAGCTCACATTCTTATGTCTGTGTTGAGTTTGTCAGATAGGAGAGCAAGAGCAGGAAAATAAAAGCTCTTCTATAATGAGTGATTTCGCTCCATCAGCATTCTTTCAGCACCATAGGTGCTGTAACTTACTTTCCTTCATCTTCTATCATGCATTGTGTCAGTCTTTGCCCAAAGGATCTCCTGCCTTGAATTGACATCTCACTTCGTTAATATGTCTGCATGCAGTTTATCAGACAGGAGAGCAGGAGTAAAGAGAATAAGCTCTCTTCCTGTAGAGAGATTAAGACCCACCCCAACCTACTGCCTAGAGATGGATTGCACTTGAAAACAGTGAACAGCAGAAGAGAGACACCCAGTGGGCAGCACTTTGGAGCATTTTCTCATTGGTTGGACAAGATCGTTGTTAAGCCAAGTTATTTCCACTACTAACATTATAATCTGACAGAAAAAGGGACATCTGAGCAAGTAACTGCAGCCCCGGAGACCTCAGAACGGAGAACTGTAGTTGTGGACTGTGTGATTGGGTTTGCAGATCACTGATCACCCACTTTAACCTGGGACAAAATTGTTGCTCAGCAACTTTTCAGCAATGAAGTGAATAGATTCTTATACAAATTTGAAGATGCAAGGGTTTAAAGGGGTTATCCAGGACATTAACAAAATATAAAGATCAACCCCTCTAAGGATAAGTAAGAGACCCCAAATGGGACAATATTGATAAGAACGAGCTTGGTGATGAATCAGGCACCAGAACCACTAGAAACTCCATACAGTAAGCTATGGGACAGGACAAAATGAGAAATTGGTGTCATCTTCTCGTGGCCCATAGAAGTTAGGCTCCTCAGCTGATCTAGTCATTGATTCTTTGGCTAATGCCCCATTGTCTGCTGGTGATGGGTAGGTACCTCCTTGTACCTCACCATACTGTTGTATCTTGGTATTTTTTGCCTTATCGTTAGGGTGTCGTGTATTGTATCACATCCTAGTCCTCCACCTATCCTGATATCTCATAGAAGAGTCTACTTCACTCCTGACTTATCTGACTGTGCCCTTAATGACCTATTTCATTATGCCCTAAAATCCTTATCTTGCCTTCTGACACATCTTCCTTTGACTTCCCATTGTCATTGCCCATTGGAGCCATATGCCCATCCCTTTCCATTGCGTCTGGTCCCATGCCTGTAGGAGCTTATCCAGAGACTCAATCACTGGATCAGCTATGGTCACCAAAGCCCTGGGGTCCATGTACCTGGGTACATGGACATTAAACAAAGTCTAGTTTGCAGAGTTAAGTCATGTCGTCTCATTCACTGTCCTGCTGGGTGTCAATGGGACTAGATCGTGGAACGATCTACACCACCAAAACATGTTTTAGGAGCCATTAAGTGGCCATAAAAAAGTTAGAGGCAGAAGCCTTAGGACCATTGACTGCTGGAGACCCAATCAACAAGTGAAATATATCAGGGTAGGTAGTAGTAATAGTGGGTAGACACTAAATGTCTCAGTCTCTAGTATTGTCCTGTTGACCCCGACGCAGACCTTCTAGTTGGCATCTTCTCAAAAATGGAATCCAGTTATAAATGTGCCTAATTAACACCCAAAGGCTTCTCTTTTGGTAAAGTTTAGTCTCATAGAAATGTTACAGTACCAGATTGGATACTTTTTTATTATACACTCACTGGCCACTTTATTAGGTACACCTGTCCAACTGTGTGTTTAGACTTAATTTCTAATCAGCCAATCACATGGCGGCAACTCAGTGCATTTAGGCATGTAGACATGGTCAAGACAATCTCCTGCAGTTCAAACCGAGCATCAGTATGGGGAAGAAAGGTGATTTGAGTGCCTTTGAACGTGGCATGATTGTTGGTGCCAGAAGGGCTGGTCTGAGAATTTCAGAAACTGCTGATCTACTGGGATTTTCACGCACAACCATCTCTAGGGTTTACAGAGAATGGTCCGAAAAAGAAAAAAAATCCAGTGAGCGGCAGTTCTGTGGCCGGAAATGCCATGTTGATGCCAGAGGTCAGAGGAGAATGGGCAGACTGGTTCGAGCTGATAGAAAGGCAACAGTGACTCAAATTGCCACCCGTTACAACCAAGGTAGGCAGAAGAGCATCTCTGAACGCACAGTGCGTCGAACTTTGAGGCAGATGGGCTACAGCAGCAGAAGACCACACTGGGTACCACTCCTCTCAGCTAAGAACAGGAAACTGAGGCTACAATTTGCACAAGCTCATCGAAATTGGACAGTAGAAGATTGGAAAAACGTTGCCTGGTCTGATGAGTCTCGATTTCTGCTGCGACATTCGGATGGTAGGGTCAGAATTTGGCGTAAACATGAAAGCATGGATCCATCCTGCCTTGTATCAACGGTTCAGGCTGGTGGTGGTGGTGTCATGGTGTGGGGAATTTTTTCTTGGCACTCTTTGGGCCCCTTGGTACCAATTGAGCATTGTTGCAACGCCACAGCCTACCTGAGTATTGTTGCTGACCATGTCCATCCCTTTATGACCACAATGTACCCAACATCTGATGGCTACTTTCAGCAGGATAATGCGCCATGTCATAAAGCTCGAATCATCTCAGATTGGTTTCTTGAACATGACAATGAGTTTACTGTACTCAAATGGCCTCCTCAGTCACCAGATCTCAATCCAATAGAGCATCTTTGGGATGTGGTGGAACGGGAGATTCGCATCAGGGATGTGCAGCCGACAAATCTGCGCCAACTGTGTGATGCCATCATGTCAATATGGTCCAAAATCTCTGAGGAATGCTTCCAGCACCTTGTTGAATCTCTGCCACGAAGAATTGAGGCAGTTCTGAAGGCAAAAGGGGGTCCAACCCCTTACTAGCATGGTGTACCTAATAAAGTGGCCAGTGAGTGTATATACAAATGTATAGGTGACATGTATCACATAACTGTAATGTAACAAGAAGTTCGGATCTTGGCGCGGTGGGAGAAAAATCTTCTTGCCTCGATGATAATACTGTACACAACAGACTATTATGTCCTGGGCTGTTCTTAAACGCAGGTCAATTTACCCAAAGACTATTATCAACTGGAGCCGAGATCTATTCTGAGCTGAAGGCAGGTGACTAATCCGATGGTTAAGGTCAGTTGTCAATTGTTCTGTGTCAGTGTGATGTCATAAAGCTCTTCCATTGACGGCAAGGACTGGCTGCCGCAACAAATATTATGTCTGAAAGGTTAAGATAAATGACTTTTCTTACATTGGTTACTGAAAATGTAAAAATGGGGCAATATTAGTCTAAGTAGTTTACTTCTTCTTTGATATAGGGAAATGATAAAAAGTTTTTTTTTTAAATAATTTATATGAGATTTGTAGACTTCTTCCATATTGAAGAATGCGCAGGATACACATTTACCATCTGAAAGAATCGCAGTAATTCTGTGCTTGTGTTTCTACAAAACTGCTTTTATGCCGAGGCATTTATTCGATATTGATGTCTATTATACAACCTATTAGGTTGAAAAGTCTTCTTTTTTTCTTCCCTGAGATCTATTTAGATCTGTATTTATGATGTTTGATTGATGGTTATTCAGATAAACTATTAAAAAGGCAGATGGAACATATAAAGTGCCACCTTGACGTGGAGTATGATAAATAGCAGGTGAAATGTGTTAAGAAAGCTGTGAAATTAGATATTGAAGGGGAAAGACGCTCGGGGTTGTTGTTGATGGTCTCAACTTTATGATGTTAAGTAAAGTAAACTTCTATTAAATAAGTTACAAAAGAAGCTGCTGATAAAGTCGACTTCTGATTATGTAGTAACATAGTATCCAGGCGAGGGAACACTAAAAGGAACACTCCAGTGAGAACAGATACATTGTGTGCAATTCCTAATTTGGCGGTGCTTGACATCTTTTTTTTAATGCTTTTTGTCATCCTCCACCCATCAGACCCTTCACTTTGTCGAAAGCAATATATCAGTATTTGTTCAGATATCAACAATATATTTAGTACATTTTGCTGACAACTCACTTTTTTTTATGTTATTTCGTTGAACGGTATACAATGAAGGTGAGCCAATTGATTTATAGGATTTATAGGATTTACATTCCTCAACCAAGAATCTGCAAAAACCCTAGTCCATGCCCTCATCATCTCCCGCCTTGACTACTGCAACCTCCTGCTCTGTGGCCTCCCCTCTAACACTCTTGCACCCTTCCAATCTATTCTAAACTCTACTGCCTGACTAATCCACCTGTCCTCCCGCTATTCCCCGGCCTCTCCCCTCTGTCAATCCCTGCACTGGTTTCTCATTACCCAAAGACTTCAGTTCATAACCCTAACCATGACATACAAAGCCATCCACAACCTGAGTCCTCCATACCTCTGTGACCTCGTCTCCCGATACTTACCTGCACAAAATCTCCGATCCTCACAAGATCTCCTTCTGTACTTCCCTCTTATCTGCTCTTCCCACTATCGCATACAAGATTTCTCCCACGCATCCCCTCTACTCTGGAACTCTACCACAACATATCAGACTCTCGCCTACCATGGAAACCTTCAAAAAGAACCTGAAGACTGACCTCTTCCGGCAAGCCAACAAAATGCAGTAAAACCGATCCACCAAACCGCTGCACGACCAGCTCTACCCTCGCCTACTGTATCCTCACCCATCTCTTGTAGATTGTGAGCCCTCGCGGGCAGGGTCCTCTCTCATCCTGTACCAGTCGTGACTTGTATTGTTTAAGATTACTGTAATTTAATGTATTATGTATACCCCTCCTCACATGTAAAGCGCCATGGAATAAATGGCGCTACAATAATAAATAATAATAATAGAACTTTTGCCAGTTATCAGCAGTCCAGATGGGAGCCTTTTCGAACCACCTCATATTTGCCACCATCCCCTGTGACTCTTCTGATTTGTACGTCAGGTGTGACATCATCGTTGTGACGTGACGCAGCATGCATGACATAATGCCGTTCCTACAAATAAGAAGAGACCTTGGAGATGCCAGCAGGTTTTAGGCGATTTGTAGGGTTCCCATCTGGCGGCCATGGACTACAGATATGTCCCCCAAGGTTCTTCAGATTGACTTACTAGTCTCTAGCACAAGCTTTCATTGTGTGAAGGGCTTCAAGATTGTTTTGTAAATTTTGGACAAATTTTTCACCATCGAACTAAAGTATCAATGAAACCCTTAGCAATTTTGCTTTGAAGCATGCCACAGTCATGTTACATATGGAATACAGGGGAAAAAAATCTGATAAATTGCCACAGATTTGGCTGACTTCAATAGCTGCCATGGAAAAAGACGGATGACACGAGTTCAAATGATCAATACTCAGATTGCAGTGAGTTGGACGAGTTCTTTCAACACTAATAAACAGAAGATCTAGGCTGGTGGAGCTACATCATCACGAGCGCCACGCAAAAGGTCAGGGCAGGCGGCAAACAAAGAATAATAGGAAACTAGGAGAGTTCTAACCAAAAGAAACAAGTCAGAAAATAATTTTTGCAAATAACAGGAACCTTTAACTTTCCTTCGTTGGCATAGCTTTTGATGGGCAGAAGATCCTTGATGCATGCCGGCTCCTTAAAAAACCAAAAATGCACCTGAAGAAGCACCATGGGTCCTAGCAGAAGGGTAGAGAGTGGAAATCTATTTCTGGAGTACATAAAGCGGGAGACCACCGGCGCCCAAGAGGAGAAAAGCAGCGGCTACACTGCCATGTGAGAATGACAAGGTGCATGGGGTCAGATATCTCTGGGAGTTATACTGCTGTTTGTATTACTACTCACCAGTGGTTGAAGTGTCAATGATGAGGCATATAATAGTCAGCAGAAGCATTTATCCTGAATATGGATTCCACTGCCAAGTGCCTCAGAAGACTAACACATGGCAAATTACACCGTACTATTAATTAGCAATAACTAGGCCAACATAAAGAAGCAGTTTAACCCTTTTCCGACATGTTGCGTAATAGTACGCCGATGTTGGACATCCCCTGTTTGGTGTGGGCTGCGGCGCTGAGCCCATACCTTTATGGTCACATTACAGCTGATTTGTACAGCTCACAATTAATTAACCCAATTGCTAAATTGTGTAACGAGAAAAAAAATAAAACGCCAGAATTACGTTTTTTTGGTCGCCGCTACATTGCAATAAAATGCAATTAACGGGCGATCAAAAGATCATATCTACACCAAAATGGTATCAATCCAAACATCAGCTTGACGCTCAAGAAATAACCCCTCGCCCAGCCCCAGGTCACAAAAATTGGAGACAGTAAAGGACACGGAAAATGGCGCCATCTTTTTTCCATTTTTAACAAATTTTGGATTTTTTTTCAGCACTTAATTAAAAAAAAGCCTAGACATGTTTGACGTCTATGAACTCGTAATGACCTGGAGAATCATAACGGAAGGTCAGTTTTAGCATTTAGTGAATATGGTAAAAAAAAAACAAAACTGTGGAATTGCACTGTGATTAAAAACTGTCGAGCTGAATCCTTTTCAGCTCTGTGTAGAAAGAGGAGGTCAATTCTCCCTTTATGAGTCATGAGTCACTGTCAAAGTCTCTGTCAGGAGGAGAAGGGAGCAGCTGGGACAGGAGGTGAAGAAGGGAATGATAATTGCAGGGACAAGAAACTTATTGTTTCTATATAGAGAAGAAAAAAAGAAGAATTAACAGGGTAGAAAGGCAAAATGAGCAATTGTAAGTACACAGTGATGTATAATATAATGACTGCAATTTATCGAGAGGATAGAAACTTTGATGGGAGGAGGAGGAGAAGGAGGAGGAAGAGAAGGAGGAGTGCTTCTTTAAGTAGTGCTTCTAGAATAACCTTAAGCAGCAATGATGGTTTTCTGTATGACTTTATTAGTATCTTAACCCAGCAGGAAGTACGGCGGCGTCTACAAATCACTAAAATTGACAAATCCCCGGGCCCGGATGGGATACACCCCCGAGTACTGCAGGAATTAAGCACAGTCATAGATAGACCACTATTTTTAATCTTTAAAGATTCCATAATAACAGGGTCTGTACCACAGGACTGGCGTATAGCAAATGTGGTGCCAATATTCAAAAAGGGGACAAAAACTGAACTTGGAAATTATAGGCCAGTAAGTTTAACCTCAACTGTGGGTAAAATCCTGGAGGGTTTTCTAAGAGATACTATACTGGAGTATCTGAAGAAGAATAACCTCATGACCCAATATCAACATGGGTTTACAAGGGACCGTTCCTGTCAGACTAATATGATAAGCTTTTATGAAGAGGTAAGTTCCGGACTGGACCAAGGGAATGCAGTGGACGTGGTGTACATGGACTTTTCAAAAGCTTTTGATACGGTGCCACACAAAAGGTTGATACATAAAATGAGAACAACGGGGATAGGGGAAAATATGTGTAGGTGGGTTAAGAGCTGGCTCAGGGATAGGAAACAAAGGGTGGTTATTAATGGAGCACACTCGGACTGGGTCACGGTTAGCAGTGGGGTACCACAGGGGTCAGTTTTGGGCCCGCTTCTTTTTAACATATTTATTAATGACCTTGTAGGGGGCATAGAGAGTAGAATTTCAATATTTGCAGATGACACTAAACTCTGCAGGGTAATTAATACAGAGGAGGACAATTTTATATTACAGGAGGATTTATGTAAACTAGAAGCTTGGGCTGATAAATGGAAAATGAGCTTTAATGGGGATAAATGTAAGGTCATGCACTTGGGTAGAACGAACAAGTTGTATAATTATGTGCTTAATTGTAAAACACTGGGAAAAACAGTCTCTGAAAAAGACCTGGGTGTATGGGTGGACGACAAACTCACATTTAGTGGCCAGAGTCAAGCAGCTGCTGCAAAGGCAAATAAAATAATGGGATGCATTAAAAGAGGCATAGATGCTCATGAGGAGAACATAATTTTACCTCTATATAAGTCACTAGTGCGACCACACTTAGAATACTGTGTACAGTTCTGGTCTCCGGTGTATAAGAAAGACATAGCTGAACTGGAGCGGGTGCAGAGAAGAGCGACCAAGGTTATTAGGGAACTAGGGGGTCTGCAATACCAAGACAGGTTATTACACTTGGGGTTATTTAGTTTGGAGAATCGAAGGCTTAGGGGTGATCTTATTACAATGTATAAATATATGTGGGGACAATACAAAGACCTTTCTAATGATCTTTTTACTCTTAGAGCTGTGACGGGGACAAGGGGGCATCCTCTACGTCTGGAGGAAAGAAGGTTTAAGCATACTCACAGACGCGGATTCTTTACTGTAAGAGCAGTGAGACTATGGAACTCTCTGCCGTATGATGGTGTAATGAGTGATTCACTACTAAAATTTAAGAAGGGACTGGATGCCTTTCTTAAAAAGTATAATATTACAGGGTATATACACTAGTCTCCTTAATATTGCGTTGATCCAGGGAGCTAGTCTGATTGCCGTATGTGGAGTCGGGAAGGAATTTTTTTCCCCAATGTGAAGCTTACTGTTGCCACATGGGGTTTTTTTGCCTTCCTCTGGATCAACATATTAGGGCAAGTTAGGATAGGATATGGGGTGAACTAGATGGACTTAAAGTCTCCCTTCAACCTTAATAACTATGTTACTATGTTACTATGTTACATCATTTTTGGAGGAATTTTGACCTTCAATTTTGTACAATCTATTTGTTGTTTTGTTATTTCATAAATCAATGATTCACATGATAATGATAACTTTGTAACATATTTTATCAGATAAATCTGCTTCTTACTTTACCTGGATTGATCTTTCACTCTTAGATGATGAGTAAAATCTGTGTTCAGAGAAGACATGTTTTCAAGTTACTGAGATAGGAGATGACAGTTGCTGCTCATAAAATTCTATGCAAGTACTCTGAATTAGACTAGAATTGGACTGGAATTGACTGTAAGGTAACGGACTATAACACCACAACACTGTTTCGGCTTCTTTTTACTATCACCCCCATACTACTCTATTTTCTACCCTCCACCCAGTAAGGAACTTGTCATTTCCCCCTCCATCCTCCCCAGCCACTTAATCTTCTCCTCAGAACTGTTCCTCCACATACAATCGTTCTTCTCCAGACACACACGACCACATCATGTCCTATCCTGCTCCCATCTTCTAATGCTCTGTCTACTACTGCTCATTGCTGGCGACGTATCTCCAAATCCTGGTCCTCCTGAACATATCCCCACACTCATGTCTAACATCCTGCCACGATCCTCTACACGTTTTTGCAACCATGCCAACCTCATACCTATTCATCCAGCCCCCACTCCCCCGGTCCCCCTACCTGGAGCACTATGGAACGCACGCTCTGTCAGCAACAAGCTGTCATTTATCGATGACCTCTTTATCACCAACAAACTCTCCTTCCTTACCATCACTGAAACCTGGCTCACTCCCTCTGACACAGCCTCTCCAGCTGCGCTTTCCATCTCTCTCACACCACTCGCCCCAGCAACAAACATGGTGGAGGAGTTGGCTTGCTCCTGTCTGATACCTCCTCCTTTACCCCAATTCCTCTGCCACCCTCCGCTACTCTTCCCTCGTTCGAGGTGCACTCCGTCCGCATCTATTCCTCCTCCAACCTCCAACAGGCTGTCATCTACCACCCCCCAGAACTAGCCATCTCCACCTTTCTCGACCACTTCACCACCTGGCTACTCCATTTCCTTTCTGCCGACATCCCCACCATCATCATGGGCGATTTCAACATCCCCATTGACACTTCCACCCCAGCTGCTTCTAAACTTCTATCGCTCACGGCTTCCCTTGGCCTCACTCAATGGTCCTCTGCGGCCACTCACAAAGATGGTCACACGCTGGCCCTTATCTTCACCCATCTCTGTTCCCTCACTAATCTCAATAACTCACCCCTCCCCCTGTCTGACCACAACCTACTGACATTCTCTTCCCTCTCCTCTCCTACTGCGCAACCCCCGCTCCATAAACTCGCTCACCTTCGCAGGAATCTCTGACACCTCAATTTCCAATCACTCTCTGAGTCACTTCTCCCTCTTACAGACATAGCTTCCCTTCATGACACAGATGCTGCTGCCACTTTTTATAACACCACAATAACAGCAACACTTGATTCGGCTGCCCCCCTCACGCAGAGCAAAACTTGAACAATCAACAGGCAGCCCTGGCTGACCAGCCTGACCAAAGAACTGAGACAGGTTTCCAGGGCTGCTGAGCGGAGATGGAAGAGAACGCGTTCTACTGAGCACTTCAACGCATATAAGCAGTCCCTTGCCAGCTTTAAGTCCACGCTCTCTGCCGCAAAACAAACTTACTTCGCATCTCTCATATCCTCCCTGTCTCACAACACTAAACAGCTCTTCAACACCTTCAATTCTCTCCTCCGTCCCACAACACCTCCTCCCCCTCCTCTCATTTCTGCTGAAGACTTTGCCTCCTTCTTTAAGCAGAAGATCAAAACGATCAGACAAAACTTTGGCCCGCAGCCCCCAATGCCCCTCTTAGCCGCTCAGCCCTGGTCTGCAAAAGCCAGCTTCTCCACCATGACAGAAGATCAGCTCTCCACCCTTCTGTCAAGATCACACCTCACCACTTGTGCCGTCGACCCACTCCCGTCTCACCTCATCCCTAACTTGGCCACAGTCTTCATCCCATCTCTAACACACCTCTTCAACCTTTCACTTACAAATGGTGTCTTTCCCTCATCCTTCAAACATGCCTCAATCACACCCATCCTCAAAAAGCCCTCCCTCGACCCTTCCTCTGTGTCTAACTATCGCCCGATATCTCTTCACCCTTATGCCTCAAAACTACTGGAACAGCATGTATATCTTGAACTGTCCTCCCACCTCTCCTCCTGTTCCCTCTTTGACCGGTTACAATCTGGCTTCCGACCGCATCACTCAACTGAAACTGCCCTAACTAAAGTCACTAACGACTTACTAACCGCCAAGAGCAAGCGACACTACTCTGTCCTCCTTGTCCTGGACCTGTCCTCTGCCTTCGACACAGTAGACCATTCCCTCCTGCTACAGACTCTCATCTCTTGGCATCACAGACTTGGCCCTATCCTGGATCTCATTATATCTAACAGACCGAAAATGTAGTGTCTCCCTCTCACACACCACCTCCTCACCTCGACCCATGTCTGTTGGTGTTCCTCAAGGCTGTCTTAGGACCCCTACTATTCTCCATCTACACCTTTGGCTTGGGACAGCTCATAGAATCCCACGGTTTGCAGTATCAGTTCTACGCCGATGACACGCAGATCTACCTATCTGGACCCAACCTCGCCTCCTTACTGACTGAAATCCCACAATGTCTGTCTGCTATCTCAGCCTTCTTTTCTGCTCGCTTTCTCAAACTGAACATGGCCAAAACAGAATTCATCATCTATCCCCCATCTCACTCTACCCCTCCACCAGACCTATCCATCAATGTGAATGGCTGCTCTCTTTCCCCAGTCCCGCACACTCGGTGCCTTGGGGTGATCCTCGGACTCTGCGCTCTCTTTCAAACCACATATACAGGCCCTCGCCTCCTGCCGCCTCAAACTCAAAAATATTTCCCGGATCCGCTCATTCCTCAACCACGAAACCACAAAAACACTAATGCATGCTCTTATCATCTCCCGCATCGACTACTGCAACCTCCTACTCTCTGGCCACCCCTCTAGCACTCTGGCTCCGCTCCAGTCCATCCTACACTCTGCTGCCCGACTAATCCACCTGTCTCCCTGCTATTCCCCAGCCTCCCCCTATGCCAGGCCCTTCACTGGCTTCCCACTGCCCAGAAGCTCCAATTCAAAACCCTAACCATGACATACAAAGCCATCCACAACCTTTCTCCTCCATACATCTGTGACATCATGGTCTCTAGGTACCTACCCGCACGCAACCTTCGATCATCTCAAGATCTCCTTCTCTACTCCCCCCTTATCTCTTCTTCCCACAACCGCAAACAAGACTTCTCCCGTGCTTCCCCCATACTCTGGAACTCTCTGCCGCAACACATCAGACTCTCACCATCAACGGAAACCTTCAAGAAGAACTTGAAGACCCACCTGTTTCGACAAACCTACAGCCTGCAACGATCCTCGGTCTACTGAACCACCGCACGACCTGCTCTACCCTCTCCGACTGTATCCTCACCCATCCCTGTAGACTGTGAGCCCTCGCAGGCAGGGTCCCCTCTCCTTATGTACTTGTGTGTCCCTTGTCTTACACATGTTTATTATACCTGTCTATATTTCCCATTTTTCACATGTAAAGCGCCATGGAATAAATGGCGCTATATAAATGCATAATAATAATAATAATAATGTAGGGGGAGGAACTGGAGGCAGGCACAAGCATTATGCTGCAAGTTCTCCTGACATGCTCAGCTGCTTCTTCAGGAATACACAGGAACACTTAGATAGTGAAACACCTTCTGGTTTATGAAAGTCAGCATAGACCAAGGCAGGGTCCACGAAAACAAAAGCAGAGCCTTCCAGGCTTAACAGAAAAACAAAACAAAGTGCATCAGAAACCTTTCTCTGCAGGTTCCACCTGCAGACATGAGCAATGTCCTCCACTCCTCCTGGAGCCACGTGGGAGTGTTCCTTCTCCCAACACACACACAGACTGTCTATCATATCCAGGTATTTGACCAGGACCATGGGATGATCACGTGATCGTGACATCACCGCAGGTCCTGCTAGTACACATGCCGGTGTTGGCTCTGCAAGAGGGGATACAGTGAGCACCCTCCCACCCACTCTATGGGTGCTCACATAAAACCAGCCCATTGTAACTTTAAGATTAACCCTCTCAGCAACTGTCATTTCAGGAAAACTTGCAGCAGAATGTCGGTCTGCGTTTCGCCACCAACTCCTTCTTCCTCCTTAATTCCTATGGAAGCAGTAATTTTACCCGCTGCATTTGCATTTTTACCTTTCTTTTTGGTAAATCAATAAAGATAGGGTGTAATATACATTATCTTGTGCTGTTCGTTGTTCATATGAGGTTGTGTTTTACTTAGTTTTAAGCCCAGACATTGCTTTTTTGCATTCATTCCTCATATGTAAAACTGCTATACAAGCTTTTCTCATGACTGTATGTACGTATGTGTGCATTTTTTATATTTTGATACTTTAGCATTTGTTTTTTAAGAAAATATTTTTTTCCTGTGTCGCTGCATTCCAAGAGCCAAATGGGCTATGGGGCAAGTTGTATTTTGGATTCCATTTAGGATACATATGACCTTTTGACAATTATTTTTCATTATTTGGGAATTTGGTGAACAAAAAAATCAGCATTGTTTTATAGCGTTCACCGCGTGCAATCAATGTCATTAGAATTTTAAATTCTGGGTCATTTGAGAACAATTTGACCTATTTTGTGTAGTTTTGTTTTTCCCATAATAAGCCATTTAGTCTCGGAAGTGTTTTTTTTTTTTTACTTGAAATATATTTTATTTTTTCAGGACACTTTATTGAACTTTTTGTTACTATATGTATTATACTCGTAACAAACGATTGTGTAAGGCTAGTTTCATATTAGCGTTTTTTTGCTCAGCGCATCGTGCGCATGAAAAACGCAAAGAAAAACGCAAAACAAACGCGCGTTTTTTTTTCGTCATGCGCACGCTGATGCGTCAAAATAACGCAGCGTTACTTGCGTTTTACATGCGTTTTTGCATGCGTTTGCGTTTTTTATGCGCATGCGTTTTTAGGTGTGACATTTCACAATAGAAAAATCCTTGAACACCAATGGGTCACCAGTGGGCGTGTGTCATTGGAATGTTTTATAGACCCTGTACTGCTGAATTCATCAGATTTTGCTGCTGTTTCCGGTGTCAAGATGGACCTGCGTCTGGATAATTTCCGCTTCAAGCTGGATCTTGACATCGCGCTGTCTCAGGCGTATGCCTTTTGTTGCCAGCAAGAAAGGGAGAGGGAGAGACAGCAGAGACGGCAGCGGCGTCGGTTTTGGAGGCATCCAATTATCGAACTCCGGGCAAGCCGTGGAGCATATCACACGCTGTACAGCGAGCTCCAGGAAAACACGGAGAAATTTGCTGACTATACACGGATGTCCCAGGAAAGCTTCCTTGACTTGCTGGGTATGGTTGAAGGAAACATCCGGAGACGGGACACTCAGCTCCGGCGTGCCATTCCTCCCGAAGAAAGGCTCCTTGTCACCTTACGGTATGTATGTTGTTATGTTTGCATAATTTTTTTGGCTTTTTCCATTTTTTTTTTTTTTTTTTTTTTTTGGTCAAAAAAATTAGGTTTTTTTTTGGCTATTGAATTTTAACATTATTTTTGGGAAATTGCTTTTTTGCATAATGGTTTTTCTTCTGTCATGTACTAATCCCATTTTTTTTTTTGATCCAAAAAATTAGGTTTTTTTTTGGCTATTGAATTTTAACATTATTTTTGGGAAATTGCTTTTTTGCATAATGGTTTTTCTTCTGGCATGTACTAATCCCAAGCCTTTATAAAATGTTTTTTTGCTATGTTGTATTAAAAAAACATGCAAAATAGTTAGGCCATGTACTTTTTTATTTTCAGTGTTTTTAGTAATACCCAAGACAGAAATATAATTATTTTTTCTTTTTATGTTTGGCAGGTTCCTGGCAACTGGAGAGAGTCTTTCATCCCTGCATTTCCAGTACCGGCTGGGAATCTCTACTTTATCCGGGATTGTTGCCGACACCTGCAGGGCTCTGTGGGATGTTCTGTGTCCGGAGTTTCTGCCATTGCCCACTGCCGAAAAGTGGCTTCAAATATCGGAGAAATTCTGGGCAGTCTGCAATTTCCCGAACTGCCTAGGAGCGGTGGACGGGAAGCACATCCGCATCACAAAACCTGCAAGAAGTGGCTCTGAGTACTACAACTACAAGAAGTACTTTTCCACAGTCCTAATGGCCATTGCGGATGCAGACTGCCGGTTTGTGGCGGTGGACATAGGGGCATTCGGACGGGGCAACGATTCCCAGACTTTTAAGAACTCTGATATGGGCCGGAGGTTGTACGGCAACCATTTCAATTTTCCACTGGCACGGCCTCTTCCCCAAACCCAAACTCCACCACTGCCATTTGTAGTGGTTGGGGATGAGGCATTTCAGATGTGCCCAAACCTGCTGAAGCCGTACTCCAGCCGTGACTTGGACCACCCCAAGAAAATTTTCAACTACAGGCTTACGAGGGCTCGCAGGACTGTAGAGTGCGCCTTTGGCATTCTAGTGTCCAGATGGCGAATTCTCAGCACCGCCATCAATCTCAAAATGGAAACAGTGGATGAGGTGGTGAAGGCATGCGTGGTTCTGCACAATTTTGTTATGGCAAAGGAGAGGCCGAACTTTGACATGGATGAGCCTGCTGCCAACCCTTTGCCAGATTTTACTCAGCACCCTCTTCGGTCCTCAGTCGAAGTTGCCCAAATGAGGGACCAATTTGCGGACTTCTTTTTATCCGATGTGGGTCGTGTAGCATGGCAGGATCAAATGGTTTAATAGTTTTGTTGTTTGTTAAAAATAAAATACATGTTTTTTTATACCTGTACCCAGTGTACTGTGTCTTAATAAACTCCACTACTCACCCGCCCAGGTTAAAGTAAAGAAAGGGAAACCACCATAAAAAAAAAAAAAAAAATATATATATATATATACACTCACTGGCCACTTTATTAGGTACACCTGTCCAACTGTGTGTTAAGACTTAATTTCTAATCAGCCAATCACATGGCGGCAACTCAGTGCATTTAGGCATGTAGACATGGTCAAGACAATCTCCTGCAGTTCAAACCGAGCATCAGTATGGGGAAGAAAGGTGATTTGAGTGCCTTTGAACGTGGCATGATTGTTGGTGCCAGAAGGGCTGGTCTGAGAATTTCAGAAACTGCTGATCTACTGGGATTTTCACGCACAACCATCTCTAGGGTTTACAGAGAATGGTCCGAAAAAGAAAAAAAATCCAGTGAGCGGCAGTTCTGTGGCCGGAAATGCCATGTTGATGCCAGAGGTCAGAGGAGAATGGGCAGACTGGTTCGAGCTGATAGAAAGACAACAGTGACTCAAATTGCCACCCGTTACAACCAAGGTAGGCAGAAGAGCATCTCTGAACGCACAGTGCGTCGAACTTTGAGGCAGATGGGCTACAGCAGCAGAAGACCACACTGGGTACCACTCCTCTCAGCTAAGAACAGGAAACTGAGGCTACAATTTGCACAAGCTCATCGAAATTGGACAGTAGAAGATTGGAAAAACGTTGCCTGGTCTGATGAGTCTCGATTTCTTCTGCGACATTCGGATGGTAGGGTCAGAATTTGGCGTAAACAACATGAAAGCATGGATCCATCCTGCCTTGTATCAACGGTTCAGGCTGGTGGTGGTGGTGTCATGGTGTGGGGAATTTTTTCTGGGCACTCTTTGGGCCCCTTGGTACCAATTGAGCATCGTTGCAACGCCACAGCCTACCTGAGTATTGTTGCTGACCATGTCCACCCCTTTATGACCACAATGTACCCAACATCTGATGGCTACTTTCAGCAGGATAATGCGCCATGTCATAAAGCTCGAATCATCTCAGATTGGTTTCTTGAACATGACAATGAGTTTACTGTACTCAAATGGCCTCCTCAGTCACCAGATCTCAATCCAATAGAGCATCTTTGGGATGTGGTGGAACGGGAGATTCGCATCAGGGATGTGCAGCCGACAAATCTGCGCCAACTGTGTGATGCCATCATGTCAATATGGTCCAAAATCTCTGAGGAATGCTTCCAGCACCTTGTTGAATCTCTGCCACGAAGAATTGAGGCAGTTCTGAAGGCAAAAGGGGGTCCAACCCCTTACTAGCATGGTGTACCTAATAAAGTGGCCAGTGAGTGTATATATATATAAATATATATATATTATTTATTTATATATATATATATATATATATATATAATATATATATATATATATATATATATATTTATATATATATTATTTTTTTTTTATGGTGGTTTCCCTTTCTTTAGTTTATACCGGATGGTCAGCCATCCAACTCTGAAAGGGATACTATATTTCATTTTTTTTTTAATTTATATATATATATATATATATATATATATAAATTAAAAAAAAAAAAATGAAATATAGTATCCCTTTCAGAGTTGGATGGCTGACCATCCGGTACAAACTAAAGAAAAACAAACCATAGTGTACGGCGCAGTGTGTGCAGGCGGCGAAAGACACAATAACCAAACATTATTTTGAAATAAAAATATAACATTTATTTTACTTATTTTTAGTTGGTGGAAACTGGGGGGTGTGGAGGGATGAGGAACGGCTTTGGGTGGAGTAAGGGGTTCTAGGGGAAGGAGGAACCAAAGAAGTGGGGGAAGGGAGCCGAGGCAAGGAAAGTTGTGAAGTGGGAGGTGAGGGAGGAGGGAGGGTCAGAGTCCTCCTCTTTGTTTTTTTATGACGGTGGCCCGTCGTCTTGCTGCTGTCCTCGCTAGAGCCTGAGGACTGGCTAGACCCCGGGGACCGCCTTGAGCCTCTGGACCGCCTTGAGCCTCTGGAACGCCTTGAGCCTCTGGAACGCCTGGAGGCTGTGGACTGGCTGGAGCTGGGGGACCGCCTGGCGCTTGTGGACCGCCTGCCAGGATCTTGTACCTGCTGTGGCATGCTGGTGGTGGTGGATGTCCTGGCAGGGGCCGTAAATATTGAATGCGGGTCCCCCAGCTGATGCTGCTCCGAGGTGGTGGTGCTGGTGGTGGTGGCGGTCCATGCAGGCGTGGTGGCTGTGGCGGTCCATACCGGGGTGGTCCTCCCGCTGGTGGTGGTGGTGGCGGCACTACAGGCAGGGGTGGTGACGACGGGCCATCCAGTGGTGGTGGCGGCAGCAGTGGTGGGCCAGGCAGGAGCAGCGCTTGGCATGGTGTTGGCGGGTAAGTGTCCAGCTGCACTCGGACTTGGGGCGGTATATTGGTGTCCGGCGAGGCTTGGAAGTGTGGTGGCTGTGCAGTGATATGCAGCAGAAGTAGGTAATGCTGTAAAACGAGTCAGGGGTGACACCGGTGGAAATGCCACCGCTGACTGCTGCATAATCCTACTCTGCTGCATAGCCTGCATAAAAGCATTGTTGCAGGCCTGCATGACAGTCAACTGGAGGTCAGGGGTAAGGTGTTCCGCCGTGTCCCGAGCTATTTGGGTATAAAAATGATGCGCTGGTCTGGCGAGGTCGACTTCCAGGCGCTCAAGGCGACCCTCGATAGACTTGTAGCGTTGGTCCAAAAGGAGGAAACCACTCTCAAGTCTATCGGAGAGTGCCTTGAGGCTACTCTCAATTCAACGAACTCGGGCATGAGAGGCCTGTCCGAGGTCCTCTGCCGCTGCTGGCGGGAAGTGCCCGCAAAACCAGTGGCAGAGACCTGGGACAGGGGAACACCTGAGCGACCAGCTTCCTGGTCTCCAGATGACTGTGGTGCAGACCTGCAAGGTGCTTCCTCGCTGATGGATGGCTGGGAGGGGTCCGGGGCAGCTTGATGAAGGACCGCTTCGGGCCCAGGTTGCAGGGTGCTGCTCCAGGTGCTGTGAAAAGAAAAGAAAGAAATTACTACCATAAATTAACAATCGCCAACTCCTGTGGAATAGAAAAGCACAGAATAGAACACAATACAACTAGAAAATACTTACGTTCGGGAGGCAAGGACCGGTCTTAAAAATGCCAAGGCACGATGGTATCTGTACTTCGTGCCGGTCCTTGCCGCAGCACCACTGCGAACCTGATTCTCCTGACGGATATCCCTGTTGAAGCGGTCCTTCATCGAGCGCCAACGGGTTCTGACTTTGTTCACTGTGGTGGAAAAAAAAAAAAGAAAAAAGTAAGACTATGCACTGGAGGCTGTGATCATCCAACTGTGTGTGATGATAGAAACTCCATGGACTTAATATCATCACACACAGTTGGGTGATCCCGGCCAAGATCACTGCTGCATCACACTGCATTTAAATACTTACGAAAATCCTTGCGGACCCGGGGAGAGGCGTTGCAGCCATCCATCAGCGATGCGGCCACCTCGTTCCAGAGCCGCCGGATCACCACGTTGTCCGAGTGCAGTTGGTGACGGGTGTCCCACAACGGGACTCGCTCCTGGACTAGACGGATGAGCTCGTCGTTGTCCAGGGCGAGGTCCTCCTCCCGCTGTGGAGCCTAGAAAAGAAAGACAAACATTAATCTTTGAAAGATTTTAAAATAAAAAATCTCAAAAACTAGCTGAAGAGCCCGGCGCTGCCCGGGCATAGTAACTAACTGTGGTTAGTTATAGAAAATTATAATTATCCTCCATCCCATAGTCCTGTGCCCATATACCATCATACATATCCGCCATCCCATAGTCCCGTGCCCATATACCCAAACAAACAAACATACACACACACACACGCACATACATACACACATACACACTTTGAGCTTTAGATATTGATACACAAGCCATGAAAAAATTTTTTGTTTTAAATGAAAATAAATGCAAAAAAGCAACAAACATCGAAAAAAACAACCATGAAAATTTAAAAAAAATACTTTAAAAAATACCAAAAAAAAAAAAGAAAATAAACCAGCCTAGAAATTAAGTTTAAAAAAAAATCTGTAACCAAAAAAGCAGCAAAAAAAACAAGGAAAATTACCAAAAAATACTAATAAAAATTTACCAAAAACATAAAAAAAATAAACACCTGAAAGAATTTTCAATGCAGTTCAAAAAAAAAAGAAAATAAACCAGCATAGAAATTAAGTAAAAAAAAAAAACAGTCCGTCTGTACTTACATCACTTCTTCCCGCCCGCACTTGGCCTTGCTGCTCCTGCCGTTCCTCCGGTGGTGGTGGCGTGGTGGAGGATGAGGTCTGAAAATTAAACAAAAAAAATTAACCACATGTGTTTATTTTTTCCAATCCATACGGAAGCATGGTACTCACTTCTTCTGCCTCTTGCCCTGTCCCGGGGACATATTCCTCACCAGATGAAGACATGCTGCAATAAAAAAAAAAGAGACATAAGTACATAGAAATGTATTGAAATTTCAGCCAGACATTAGGTTTTTCATACTTACATTGGTGCAGCTTGTGCTGTGTGTCCACTCGTGAGCAATCCTTAAAGTATTGTGGAATCCCAATGCAGTGCCCACACCATTTTATCACCTTGGTTTAATTTTTTTTTTTACTGTCTAGACCACATTTCAGTCGTGTTTATCTTAAAAACGCATGCGCATAAAAACGCAAGCGTGCGCAAGACCATGCGCACGTATGCGCTCCCATAGGCTCCAATGTGGTGTTTTTGCGCATTCCGTGCGCAAGCGTGCGCATGCGTTTTTTTGACGAGACAGGGCGGAACCAAAAATGCAACATGTTGCGTCTGATGCGCCTGGCGCGAAAGACAAAAAAACGCATGCGCACGAAAGCGCAAGTATGCGCAAGACCATGCGCACGTCATGTTAAATATAGGTGCGCAGTGCGCATGCGCACTGGTGCGCACGATGCGCTGCGCACAAAAGCGCAAATGTGAAACCAGCCTTATCGCTTACATATTACACTCCAAAACTGCTTCTGCTGCTAGCAATTTGGCCTGCACAACACACCAGTCACTGTGTGTGCAGTGCAAGGGGAGGCTATATAGTGGTGTATCAGTGGTGTTGGTTGTTGGGCTGCCTTCTAAGGCTGGAGTCACACTAACCTGCGTTAAATACGGTCAGTATTTTACATGCGCAATACGGATGACAGACCCCTAAACAGTGCTCCGTATGTCATCCGTAATCAAGGTGTGGTCGCGTATTTTGCGCATGTCAGCATCCGTATGTAATCCATATGGCATCCGTATGGTGAGATTTTCTCGCAGGCTTGCAAAATGGACATATAATGGAGCCCTATGACAGTTTTAATAAAGAAATGAAAGAATAGATATAGACACATAGAATGCATATATATATATATATATATATATGTATTCTATGTGTCTATATCTATTCTTTCATTTCTTTATTAAAACAGTCAGTGTGAGTTTACTGTATCGTGCACTGAATTGCCGGCTTTGCTAAAAGACACCTGGTGCGTATTTCTCGCAGGTCACATGTGTGCTCCGTGTGTAATCCGTATTTTTGGCGCACCCATAGACTTGCATTGGCGTATTACGGGCGTAGTACGCTGACAATCGCAGCATGCTGCGAGTGGCACGGAGCGTAGGATACGGATGAGAAATATACGCCTGGTGCGAGGGACCCCATAGAGAATCATTGGTCCGTGTCTAATGCGTGCTTTTTGCGCCTCTCACGCACCCGTATTCCTCACCAGTGTGACTCCGGCCTTAGGCTTCCTGACAGGCTGGCATTGCTGTTTACCCACTGCTCCGCAAACTGCTTTTTTAAAAGCAATCCAATCTCCCTTATCCTCTAGTCCCTTTTGTCACAGCTGTGCCATCGAGCCTGTGACATAGCGCTCAGATATCAGTGGGCCTCACACAATCCAAAACTGTCCACAAGTGTCTGCAGAAATTCAAAATGTCCCTTATCCTCTCGTCACTTTTGTCACAGCTGTGCCATCGAGCCTGTGACATAGCGCTCAGATATCAGTGGGCCTCACACAATCCAAAACTGTCCACAAGTGTCTGCAGAAATTCAAAATCTCCCTTATCCTCTCGTCACTTTTGTCACAGCTGTGCCATCGAGCCTGTGACATAGCGCTCAGATATCAGTGGGCCTCACACAATCCAAAACTGTCCACAAGAGTCTGCAGAAATTCAAAATGTCCCTTATCCTCTCGTCACTTTTGTCACAGCTGTGCCATCGAGCCTGTGACATAGCGCTCAGATATCAGTGGGCCTCACACAATCCAAAACTGTCCACAAGTGTCTGCAGAAATTCAAAATGTCCCTTATCCTCTCGTCACTTTTGTCACAGCTGTGCCATCGAGCCTGTCACATAGCGCTCAGATATCAGTGGGCCTCACACAATCCAAAACTGTCCACAAGTGTCTGCAGAAATTCAAAATCTCCCTTATCCTCTCGTCACTTTTGTCACAGCTGTGCCATCGAGCCTGTCACATAGCGCTCAGATATCAGTGGGCCTCACACAATCCAAAACTGTCCACAAGTGTCTGCAGAAATTCAAAATCTCCCCTGTCCTATAGACACCTTGTACCTTGTTTTACATTACTATATAGTTTGTTGGATTTTGTCTACATTTCTATCAAAAATGAGGAAGGCTGGTGGAAGAGGCCGTGGAATTGGGCGGGGGTTGGCAGCTGGTAATGATGGTGTTGGTGGTGGATCTGATGGTAGTGGCAAGAGCAAAATAGGACCGAATGCAGGAGGTGTTGAGCCTGCGTCATCGTCTGGCTACATAAGGCCTCGAACGCTTAGTTTTCTAGGAGTTGGCAAACCGCTTTTAAAGCCAGAGCATCAGGAAAAAGTTTTGTCTTACATTGCTGACTTAGCCTCCAGCTCTATCGCCTCCTCTTCTTCAGTTGTAAAAAGTAAAAGCACTGAGTCGTCATTGGAGGCTCATGTTCATGAACCACACCTTTCCTTGTGTCCTTCACCCCAACCAAGATTGAAGGATGACGCAGGCCATACTACTGATTACTCCATGGAGCTGTTTTCACATACCATGCCTGGATTATCAAGTGAAATGGTGAATTACCCAGGCCAAGATGAATCTGACATGGAGTGCACTGATGCACAGCCGCTGATGGATGATTCTGCTGGTACATTCACTCAGAGTACTACATTGTCCTCGCAGTGTACAGAGCCAGATTCTGACCCTGATGAGACTCAGGTGCCCCTTCCCGCACACTATACCACCATACACGGTGACACAGAGGAAGGTGCACATGACATAGAAGAGGAGGTGATGGATGACCCAGTTGTTGACCCAGATTGGCATCCATTGGGGGAAGAGGGTGCTGCTTCCAATAGCTCAGATGAGGAGCATCCACAGCAGACATCGACATCGCAACAGCTGTTATCTGGCAGGCCCGGAGCACTCCAAAGACAGGTTCCAAACATCAAAAGAGTTGCTGGACAGCTTGTCCAGAGGGTCAAAAGATCACAGTGTGCTAGGCCGCAAAATGTCTGCCAAAGTAGGAAGAGTGCAGTGTGGCACTTTTTTGAACAAAATCCTCATGATCAGGCCAAGGTTATCTGTAAGAAGTGCGCAAAGACCTTTAGCCGAGGGAAAAATCTGAAAAATTTGAATACCAGTTGCATGCTTAGACATTTAACCAGCATGCACTTGCAAGCGTGGACACAACACCAAACCTCAAGTGCCACATGTGCAACTAATCACAACGAAGGTAGTCAGCAACGCTACATTGTTTCCCCCACTGTAAGCCCACCGGTTAGCACAGCAGCAAATGTTGAGGTGTCGTTGCAAGGCCACAGCAGTCAGAGAATCCCACTGTTATATCAACGAAAGACTGATTCTAGGCCATCAGAAAGAACACCAACTCCATCACCATCATCAACCCTCTCTCAGTCCGCCCTGTCCACCGCTACTTCCACCATATGCAGCTCTCAAGTCCAGCTCACCCTCCCAGACACTATGAGTAGGTCAAGAAAGTACTCAGTCTCTCATCCGCGTACACTGGGTTTGAACGCCCACATTGCCAAACTAATCTCGTTTGAGATGATGCCCTTTCGGTTGGTGGAAAGCACAGCTTTCCGCGAACTCATGGCCTATGCAGTACCACTCTATGACCTACCCAGTCGCCACTTCTCTCGCAAAGCCATCCCAGCCCTCCACCATCATGTGAAAGACCGCATTGTCCATGCACTCAAGCAGTCAGTGAGCGGAAAGGTGCACCTCACAACTGATGCATGGTCCAGTCGGCATGGCCAGGGCCGTTACGTGTCCATCACTGCACACTGGGTTAATGTGGTGGATGCAGGGTCCACAGGGGACAGCGGTGGTGGGACAGTGCTGCCTAGCCCACGGTATAGGAAACAGTTGGCTGTAGGCATTCGACCCTCCTCCTCCTCCTCCTCCTCCTCCAGAAGCGAAAGCTCGTCCACAGAGCGCAGTCGTACGAGCACTCCATCTGCAGCTGCCACTGTTGCACACGATGTGTCCCCCTATCGAGCAGCTAGTGGAAAGCGTCAGCAAGCTGTGTTGCAGATGATGTGTTTGGGCGACAGACACACCGCCGAGGTGCTGGCCGAGTACTTGAAGCGACAAACTGAGTCATGGCTGGGCAGTGTACATCTTGAGGCAGGCAAGGTAGTTAGTGATAACGGCCGTAATTTTGTGGCAGCCATAGCCCTTTCAAAACTCAGCCACATACCTTGCTTGGCTCACACCTTGAACCTGGTGGTGCAGTGCTTCCTCAAAAATTATCCGGAGTTAACAGCCCTGCTCCAGAAGGTGCGAAGACTGTGCGCGCACATCCGCCGGTCGCCTGTACACTCCGTTCATATGCAGAAGCTGCAGCGATTGCTCCACCTTCCCAACCACCGCCTCATTATCGACATTGCAACAAGGTGGAACTCCACCCTGCACATGGTGGAGCGGCTGTGCGAGCAGAGGCAGGCCATAATGCATTTGTGGGAGGATACATGGCCAGGCACTTTGAGAGCAGACATGGAGTTGACAGGTGTGCAGTGGTCGAAGCTGAAAGACCTCTGTAAAGTCCTTCAGTGTTTTGAGGAATGCACACGGCTGGTAAGCGCAGACGACGCCATCCTAAGCATGAGCATCCCACTTATGCGTCTGCTCATGCAAACTTTGACGCACCTTAAGGAGCAGGCGTCTGCAGCCAATGTTGATGAGGAGGAAGAGGAGGAGGGAATCCTTGATGACATTCAGCCATTGTCTGCTCAGGGACCTCTCCTGGACGAGGTGGAGGAAGAAGAGGAGGAGGAGGATGATGATGGGGATGATTACTTAGGGGAGGAGGATGCATCTCCTGGGGCAAGTGAAAATGTTGGCGTGGCAAGGTCTGGTACAGGGTTTGTGCGTGACTGGAGGGATGTGGATTTGCCAGAAAGTGCTCCTCCACCCAGCACTCGCAGTGCATCATTGACACCGGGAACATTGGCCCACATGTCAGATTATGCCTTGCGGATCCTAAAAAGGGACCCCCGCATTGCCAAAATGATGAACGATGACGACTACTGGTTGGCCAGCATCCTGGATCCACGCTATAAAGGCAAATTACAAAACATCATGCCACAGGAGAACCTTGACCTAATATTGGCTAATAAACAAGCAACTCTGGTAAATCGGTTGCTTGAGGCATTCCCAGCACACAGCAGCGGTGATGGTTCTCACACGAGCCGTACGGGCCGGGGGCAGCTTGGCAGAGGTGTTCGTGGTGCACACAGCAGAAGTGGCGTTGGAGACAGGGGTTTCATGACAATATTGTGGACTGATATTTCAAATACCGCTCACACAACTGGTAATACTGCATCGATGGAAAGTGACAGGAGACAGCAGTTGTCAACTATGGTTACAAACTACTTTTCCTCCCATATCGATGTTCTCCCACACAGGTCATTCCCCTTTGACTATTGGGCCGCTAAACTGGACACCTGGCCTGAATTGGCCCAATATGCCTTACAGGAGCTCGTTTGCCCAGCTGCAAGTGTGCTATCGGAAAGAGTCTTCAGTGCAGCTGGATCAATCCTGACAGAAAAAAGGACCCGTCTGTCAACCCAAAATGTGGATGATCTAACCTTCATTAAAATGAACCACGCATGGGTTTCCAAGGATTTTGTCCCACCTTCCCCTGATGACACATAGGGTGACAGAAAAATGGCTTGCTTTGGTCCACCTCTTCCTGGGACTTCACCTATTTCGCCTTTTGCATCAGCTGAATGTCCAACATCAACATATGCCACTTTCTAAAACTCCCTAACTGTGCTGCCTCCCCCCCCATGGCCGGGGTCACCACCTAGCGCACGACACCGTGCGAGTGCCGTTGCCCTGGACAGGTGGGTAGGCCGACTCTTGGGCGCGGGCACTGGCACAGGGTCCCTCATAGTGCAATCAAGTGTCTCTGACGGTGGTGGTGCACACCCGCCGTCAGACACACCGCTGTACTATGAGGGGCCCAGTGCCAGTACCGACGCCCACGAGTGGGCCCCCCTTGCTTGGGCAGGGCCCCAGCATTTGCAATCTTTACCTCTCCCTGCTCCTCCGCTGTGTAATCTGGGCCGTCAAATCCATACTGTGCCTGACACCGTCTGAGCCTGCCTCCTGAGACATATATTTTGAATGTGTACGCTATCCATACATGTTATCTGGGGAAACGGTACCCTTTCTAACCTTTGTGCAATCACGTGCAATCCATACTGGGCCTAACACCGTCTGAGCCTGCCTCCTGAGACATATATTTTGAATGTGTACGCTATCCATACATGTTATCTGGGGATACGGTACCCTTTCTAACCTTTGTGCAATCACGTGCAATCCATACTGGGCCTAACACCGTCTGAGCCTGCCTCCTGAGACATATATTTTGAATGTGTACGCTATCCATACATGTTATCTGGGGAAACGGTACCCTTTCTAACCTTTGTGCAATCACGTGCAATCTATACTGGGCCTAACACCATCTGAGCCTGCCTCCTGAGACATTTATTTTGAATGTGTACGCTATCCATACATGTTATCTGGGGAAACGGTACCCTTTCTAACCTTTGTGCAATCACGTGCAATCCATACTGGGCCTGACACCATCTGAGCCTGCCTCCTGAGACATATATTTTGAATGTGTACGCTATCCATACATGTTATCCGGGGAAACGGTACCCTTTCTAACCTTTGTGCAATCACGTGCAATCCATACTGGGCCTAACACCGTCTGAGCCTGCCTCCTGAGACATATATTTTGAATGTGTACGCTATCCATACATGTTATCTGGGGATACGGTACCCTTTCTAACCTTTGTGCAATCACGTGCAATCCATACTGGGCCTAACACCGTCTGAGAATGATAGATGGGGCCCACCATACACTGGAACATTCCAAAGGTGGACATCAGACACTGGAGCAGCATTTACAGGGCCCATTATACACTAGAGCATTAGAAATGGGGCCCATTATGTTTGGAGCATTATTTGGGCCCATAAGACAGTAGAGCTTCATCCATGGGGACCAACATATACTGTAGCATTATGTGGAGCTCATCATATACTGTTTCAAACATTATATGGGACCAATGATTCTGTATGGAGAAATAGATGGGCCTCGTCATGAGATGTGAAAAGTGAGGTATTTTTCATTGTACTATACCGCTATTTCTCTGCCGTATTGGAGCATGATGAGTTGTGGTATGTGTTAAAGGGGCGCTCTTTCGCCCAGGGCACATGAAAACCAGTAGCATTGATCCACTCCCGCTTGGATTACTGCAACGCTCTATTAATTGGCCTCCCCGTCACTCGACTATCCCCTCTCCAGTCCATACTTAATGCAGCAGCCAGGGTTGTCCATCTGGCTAATCGGTACTCGGACGCGTCCACTCTTCGTCAGTCATTACACTGGCTGCCCATTCATTATAGGATCCAATTAAAAGTACTTGTTCTCACCCACAAAGCTCTCCACGGTCCAGCACCCCCCTACATCTCCTCCCTCATTTCTGTCTATCGGCCTAGCCGATCGCTGCGCTCTGCAAACGACTTTCGACTAACCTCTGCACTAATCCGTACCTCCCACTCCCGACTCTAAGACTTCTCCCGTGCTGCTCCTATCCTCTGGAATGCTCTACCCCAAGAAATTAGGACTAACCATAATTTGCATAGTTTTAGGCGCTCCCTCAAAACACATTTGTTCAGAGCGACTTATCACGTTCACTAATCAAAGTCATTCTATGTGTGTGTGTGTAGCCCATTCACTATCTCCATCCATCCCTCACTCCCTCAAGATGGCTGGACCTTCATTGGAAATACACACCTGTACTTTGTATCTCCCCCACCTCATTGTAGATTGTAAGCTCTCACGAGCAGGGGCGGCTTATTTCGTCTTATTTTGCTTTAATTATTGTATTGTTAACGTTGTTACTTATGACTTGTGTTTTGAAACTGTTAAACTGTAAAGCGCCGCGGAATATTTTGGCGCTATATAAATAAAGATTATTGTTATTATTATTAATAATTAGTTTTTGGAGAGAAAATTAAAGAGATAAAGAATAAAAAAAAAATCCATCAGGGTCCAGAAGGATTTCTCAAGTACCTCATTATGGGATCTCTAGATATTATGTTGTGCAGTTTCTGAAAGTTTGCAGGTATTAGTTTATCGATGGCATTAATAAGCGGAGGAGCGATCCGAGGTTTCCTTTGAAGTGTCCTACGTTCTACACATGCTCCATCAATGCTGCAGACAGCGAGCGCCATCCCTTCTCCGACTTCAAAGACGGTCTCCTCGTGTGCGACTCGGATGCTTATCTTAATAATACTTTTCATTAAGTGGCAACATGACAGTAATGAAGAGCAGAAGCTGTAAATGTGATCCCTTATTCTACACTTTATTATACCAATGTGATGAGTATCACATGCCATAAAAGTCATCCGGGCAGCAGGCGAACCGCCATGTGTAAAAGCTTCGATACTTTATTTCATGCAGACACATTACCACTTCACGTGCTTGGAAAATTCTGAGCTGATTCATTTCCTAATGTATCTTGAAGGCTTCTCCTAAATAAGTTGTTCTGATACTGAGCTCCAAACCCTCCGCAGAGACAGAAAAAACAAAAAGCAATCGAAAAACTTCTTCTCTCCCCACGGACACCACAAGAGGGATCTTTCTGTCTACTATCCTATCAATAACCATTTCTTGACATGGGTGTAAATAAAGGTCCTAAGCAAGGGCTCATAAGTGTGGTGGAGGCTCAGGAACTGACCTCTACTGTAGATGCCGGTGAGATGCCAGTAGAGATGACTGAATACATTTTTAGTGGACTTGAATTCTACTTGAATTTTACAAAAATCCGCAGTCACCAAAATTCAGATTTTTAACCCCTTCGCCCCGAAGCCTGTTTTCACCTTCCTGACCGGGCCAATTTTTACAATTCTGACCAGTGTCAATTTATGAGGTCATAACTCTGGAACGCTTCAATGGATCCCTCTGATTCTGAGAATGTTTTCTCGTGACATATTGTACTTGATGACAGTGGTAACATTTCTTGGATATAACGTGCGTTTATGTAAGGGGGTGAAGTGCAGGAAGAGCTGTGGGAGAGCTGCCTCCTCTGCTCCATGCCCGGAACCATTGAACAGGGCAGTAGGTTTCCCGGGGGACAAAGGAGGGGCTGAGCACAGGAAGCCATCAGAGCAGAGAGCGGGAAAACAGCGCACGCTTTCCTCAGAACAGCCTGGGCAGCAGACGAAGGAGGACGCTCATGCAGACTGGGGGAGAGACAGAGCTCCCGGTCATAGAGTAAAGACAGGGTTACCGTGCACAGAGACGGCAGACCATGAGTGCGTGAGACTGTGTACTGCAGAGACAGCAAAGGTGCACCCTGACCCCAGTGGACAGACCGGGACCCACAGAGAAGCGGAGACCTGTATAGAGACTGAGGTCAGATCAGAGACCGTAGCCCATGACTATGTAGAGCTGGAGTCTGCAGTGACAGATGAGGTGTGTGCTGACCCCCGTGTGAAGTCTGTGTCCAGTGCAAAGGCAGCAGCTAGTGTGAAGACAGCAGCACATGCAGAGGCAGTGATCCGTGCTGAGAGAGCTAACAGGGGACGGAGTGTTGTTTCCCCTGGGAGAGGCTGTTGTGCTTAGATAAGGAACTCAGAGCAGAGGGGACCCCGTTTTGCCCTGTACCCCCTCTGTCTCCAGTATTATCCCTTGAGACCCCAGTGGAGGAATGTAAAGACACAGAGTACAGAAGGACTACAGACGGCAAGCACTGCTGGTGATTCAGTGCCAACGAGTTCAATCAAGACCTCTTCAGACTGATAAGTGCCTTCATAGGACAACCCCTGATAAGATTGTCAAATCCTGTTTAATTCCTCTTTTGAATGTTCCCAGTGTTTGTTCTCATAATATCAATACTGCACCGTTATTTTGCCTGTATTATTCCCTGTAAATAAACCTCCCCTTTAACTGTTAGCCCGTCTGTTCTGTGGTGACATACGCAGCATCTGCACCTTATTACATTAATTTGTGGGGAAAAAAAGGAAATTTGGCAAAAATTTTGAAAATTTCACAATTTTTAAACTTTTAATTTTTATGCCCTTAAATCAGAGAGTTGTATCACACAAAATAGTTAATAAATAACATTCCCCACATGTCTACTTTACATCAAGACAATTTTGGAAACATAGTTTTTTTGTTAGGAAGTTATAAGGGTTAAAAGTTGACCATAAAATTCTCATTTTTACAACAAAATTTGCAAAACCATTTTTTTTAGGGACCACCTCACATTTGGAGTGACTTTGAGGGGCTTATATTACAGAAAACACTCAAAAGTGACACCATTCAAAAAACTGCACCCCTCAAGGTGTGCAAAACCACATTCAAGAAGTTTATTTAACCCTTCAGGTACTTCACAGGAATTTTTGGAATGTGGAAGGAAAAAATAAACATTTAGTTTTCTTTCACAAAAATTTTCATTTAGACCCATTTTTCTTTACTTTTACAAGGTTAACAGGATAAAATGGACCAAATAATTTGTTGCCCAATTTATCCTGAGCATGCTGATACTTGATATGTGGGAGAAATCTACTGTTGGGGCACATGGCAGGGCTCAGAAGGGAAGGAGCGCCATTTCACTTTTTGAATGGAAAAATTTGCTAGCATAATTAGCGAACGCCATGTCATGTTTGGAGAGCCCCTGATGTGCCTAAACAGAGGAAACCTCCCACAAGTGACACCATTTTGGAAACTAGACCCCTTAGGGAACTTATCCAGATGTGTATTGATCACCTTGAAGCCCCAAGTGCTTCACAGAAGTTTATAACGTTAAGCTGTGAAAACGTAACAGGAGAAATTGCTCTGTACAATTTGTTGTGCAATTTCTTCTGAGTGCACAGTAACCCAATATGTGGAGGAAAACCACTGTTTGGGCACACGGCAGGGCTTGGAAGGGAAGGAACCTTTTGAACAAAAATATAAACGCAACACTCTTGTTTTTAAACAAAAAAGCCAAGAAGTCAGCGCTGCCTATGGTCAGCATGCAATGCATAAAGTGCATATGCACATATTAGTTTCTAACTGAACTTTAAAATGAGACGTCACGGCATTCTCATATGGGTCAGTCCTACTCTACGTTATTTATATTCACTGTGCCATTATGGCCTCCTAAATGTATTAAAAGCAAGACTGTATAAAATGCAAACATACCCAAAGCATTTCTAAATCACTCCCGTGGCTCCAGAAGGGCAAGCACAGATAAAGGCCAAACAGGTCCGGACATGGACATTTCAGATCTGACCTCCACACTGCCAATCCAGCAACCATAGATGAAGGGTCAAACAGGCCCAGACACAGGTGCATAATCAAATAGAGCCTGGGGGAGGGTAGGGCTGCTGTATGTGTGTACAGCAGCTTAGATCAATCACAATAAAGACAGCACGCATGGCAAACAGTGGGGGTCAGCCACAAACCAATAACAAACAAAAAAGCCAAGAAGCCAGAGCTGCCTATTATCAGCATGCAATGCATAAAGTGCACATGCACATATTAGTTTCAAACTTAACTTTAACCACATATACAGCAGCCCTCCCCTCCCCCAGGCTCTATTTGATTGTGCACCTGTGTCTGGGCCTGTTTCACCCTTCACCTATGGTTGCTGGTCTGGCAGTGTGGAGGTCAGATCTGAGATGTCCTTGTTAGGACCTGGTCGGCCTTGCCCTTCTGGCGCCATGGGAGTGATTCAGAAATGCTTTGGGTACATTTGCATTTTATACAGTCTTGCTTTTAATACATTTAGGAGGCCGTAATGGCACAGTAAATATAAAAAACGTAGAGTAGGACGGCCCCATATGAGAATGCCTTGGCATGGCGGGGTGGCTTAAAGAATTGATCAATTGTTTGCCAAATGACTCATTTTAAAATTCAGCTGGAAACTAATATGTGCATTTGCACTTTACGCATTGTGTGCTGATCATAGGCAGCGCCGGCTTCTTGGCTTTTTTACTCTTGTTTTTGCTCCTATTTTTCATGAGCTGAATTCAAAGATCTAAGACTTTTTCTATGTACATAAAAGGTCTTTTTCCATCTTATATTGTTCACAAATTTGTTTAAATCTGTGTTAGTGAGCTCTTCTCCTAATCTGTGTTAGTGAGCTCTTCTCCTAATCTGTTAGTGAGCTCTTCTCCTATGTTACTGAGCTCTTCTCCTAGTATGTGTTAGTGAGCTCTTCTCCTAATCTGTTAGTGAGCTCTTCTCCTAATCTGTGTTAGTGAGCTCTTCTCCTAATCTGCGTTAGTGAGCTCTTCTCCTAATCTGTGTTAGTGAGCTCTTCTCCTAATCTGCGTTAGTGAGCTCTTCTCCAAATCTGTGTTAGTGAGCTCTTCTCCTAATCTGCGTTAGTGAGCTCTTCTAATCTGTGTTAGTGAGCTCTTTTCCTAATCTGTGTTAGTGAACTCTTCTAATCTGCGTTAGTGAGCTCTTCTCCTAATCTGTGTTAGTGAGCTCTTCTCCTAATCTGCGTTAGTGAGCTCTTCTCCTAATCTGTGTTAGTGTGCTCTTCTCCTAATCTCTGTTAGTGAGCTCTTCTCCTAATCTGTGTTAGTGAGCTCTTCTCCTAATCTGCGTTAGTGAGCTCTTCTCCTAATCTGCGTTAGTGAGCTCTTCTCCTAATCTGTGTTAGTGAGCTCTTCTCCTAATCTGTGTTAGTGAGCTCTTCTCCTAATCTGTGTTAATGAACTCTTCTAATCTGTGTTAGTGAGCTCTTCTCCTAATCTGTGTTAGTAAACTCTTCTCCTAATCTGTGTTAGTGAGCTCTTCTCCTAATCTGTGTTAGTGAGCTCTTCTCCTAATCTGTGTTAGTGAACTCTCCTAATCTGTGTTAGTGAGCTTTTCTCCTAATCTGTGTTAGTGAACCCTTCTTCTAATCTGTGTTAGTGAGCTCTTCTAATCTGTGTTAGTAAACTCTTCTCCTAATCTGTGATAGTGAGCTCTTCTCCTAATCTGTGTTAGGCTGGTTTCACATTAGCGCTTTTTAAGCGCATGCACGGCCGGGGGTAGCTCCGCCCCCGAGCCGGCTCTCTGCCCGGCGTGCCCGCCCCTTGCTTGTAACGCCGCCTCCTAGCGCACAGCGGCGCCTGCGATCGGCGCACCCTATCTTTAGCATAGGGTGCGCAGATCGTGCGCAGGCCGTGCGCTAGTTGCGCTTTGACCTGCGCTGCGCACTTTTGACGGTGCGCCGTGCGCGCCAAAATCAAACTTTTCGGATTTTGGCGCGCACGGCGCACCGTCAAAGGTGCGCAGCTCAGGTCAAAGCGCAACTAGAGCACGGCCTGCGCACGATCTGCGCACCCTATGCTAAAGATAGGGTGCGCCAATCGCAGGCGCCGCTGTGCGCTAGGAGGCGGCGTTACAAGCAAGGGGCGGGCACGCCGGGCAGAGAGCCGGCTCGGGGGCGGAGCTACCCCCGGCCGTGCGTGCGCTTAAAAAGCGCTAATGTGAAACCAGCCTTAGTGAGCTCTTCTAATCTGTGTTAGTAAGCTCTTCTCCTAATCTGTGTTAGTGAGCTCTTCTCCTAATCTGTGTTAGTGAACTCTTCAAATCTGGTTTAGTGAGCTCTTCTCCTAATCTGTGTTAGTGAACTCTTCTCCTAATCTGTGTTAGTGAACCCTTCTTCTAATCTGTGTTAGTGAGCTCTTCTAATCTGTGTTAGTAAGATCTCCTAATCTGTGATAGTGAGCTCTTCTCCTAATCTGTGATAGTGAGCTCTTCTAATCTGGTTAGTGAGCTCTTCTCCTAATCTCTGTTAGTGAGCTCTTCTCCTAATCTGTTAGTGAGCTCTTCTCCTAATCTGTGTTAGTGAGCTCTTCTCCTAATCTGTGATAGTGAGCTCTTCTCCTAATCTGTGATAGTGAGCTCTTCTCCTAATCTGTGTTAGTGAGCTCTTCTCCTAATCTGTGTTAGTGAGCTCTTCTCCTAATCTGTGATAGTGAGCTCTTCTAATCTGTGTTAGTGAGCTCTTCTCCTAATCTGTGTTAGTGAGCTCTTCTCATAATCTGTGTTAGTGAGCTCTTCTCCTAATCTGTGTTAGTGAGCTCTTCTCCTAATCTGTGTTAGTGAACTCTTGACCTAATCTGCATTAGTGAGCTCTTCTCCTAATCTGTGTTAGTGAGCTCTTCTCCTAACTTGTGTTAGTGAGCTCTTCTCCTAATCTGTGTTAGTGAGCTCTTCTCCTAATCTGTGTTAGTGAGCTCTTTTCCAAATCTGTGTTATTGAGCTCTTCTCCTAATCTCCGTTAGTGAGCTCTTCTAATCTGTGTTAGTGAACTCTTCTAATCTGTGTTAGTGAGCTCTTCTCCTAATCTGTGCTAGTGAGCTCTTCTCCTATACTGTGTTAGTGAGCTCTTCTCCTAATCTGTGTTAGTGAGCTCTTCTCCTAATCTGTGTTAGTGAACTCTTCTCCTAATCTGTGTTAGTGAGCTCTTCTAATCTGTATTAGGAAGATCTTCTCCTAATCTGTGATAGTGAGCTCTTCTCCTAATCTGTGCTAGTGAGCTCTTCTCCTAATCTGTGCTAGTGAGCTCTTCTCCTAATCTGCGTTAGTGAGCTCTTCTCCTAATCTGTGTTAGTGAGCTCTTCTCCTAATCTCTGTTAGTGAGCTCTTCTCCTTATCTGTGTTAGTGAGCTCTTCTCCTAATCTGTGTTAGTGAGCTCTTCTCCTAATCTGTGTTAGTGAACTCTTCTAATCTGTGTTAGTGAGCTCTTCTCCTAATCTGTGTTAGTGAGCTCTTTTCCTTATCTGTGTTAATGAGCTCTTCTCCAAATCTGTGTTATTGAGCTCTTCTCCTAATCTGCGTTAGTGAGCTCTTCTAATCTGTGTTAGTGAACTCTTCTAATCTGTGTTAGTGAGCTCTTCTCCTTATCTGTGCTAGTGAGCTCTTCTCCTATACTGTGTTAGTGAGCTCTTCTCCTAATCTGTATTAGTGAGCTCTTCTCCTAATCTGTGTTAGTGAACTCTTCTCCTAATCTGTGTTAGTGAACTCTTCTCCTAATCTGTGTTAGTGAACCCTTCTTCTAATCTGTGTTAGTGCGCTCTTCTAATCTGTATTAGGAAGATCTTCTCCTAATCTGTGATAGTGAGCACTTCTCCTAATCTGTGCTAGTGAGCTCTTCTCCTAATCTGTGCTAGTGAGCTCTTCTCCTAATCTGCGTTAGTGAGCTCTTCTCCTAATCTGTGTTAGTGAGCTCTTCTCCTTATCTGTGTTAGTGAGCTCTTCTCCTAATCTGTGTTAGTGAGCTCTTCTCCTAATCTGTGTTAGTGAACTCTTCTAATCTGTGTTAGTGAGCTCTTCTCCTAATCTGTGTTTGTGAGCTCTTCTCCTATACTGTGTTAGTGAGCTCTTCTCCTTATCTGTGTTAGTGAGCTCTTCTCCTAATCTGTGTTAGTGAACTCTTCTCCTAATCTGTGTTAGTGAACTCTTCTCCTAATCTGCGTTAGTGAGCTCTCCTAATCTGCGTTAGTGAGCTCTCCTAATCTGCGTTAGTGAGCTCTTCTCCTAATCTGTGTTAGTGAACTCTTCTAATCTGTGTTAGTAAGCTCTTCTCCTAATCTGTGTTATTAAACTCTTCTCCTAATCTGTGTTAGTGAGCTCTTCTCCTAATCTGTGTTAGTGAACTCTTCTAATCTGTGTTAGTGAGCTCTTCTCCTAATCTGTGCTAGTGAGCTCTTCTCCTATACTGTGTTAGTGAGCTCTTCTCCTAATCTGTGTTAGTGAGCTCTTCTCCTAATCTGTGTTAGTGAACTCTTCTCCTAATCTGTGTTAGTGAGCTCTTCTAATCTGTATTAGGAAGATCTTCTCCTAATCTGTGATAGTGAGCTCTTCTCCTAATCTGTGCTAGTGAGCTCTTCTCCTAATCTGTGCTAGTGAGCTCTTCTCCTAATCTGCGTTAGTGAGCTCTTCTCCTAATCTGTGTTAGTGAGCTCTTCTCCTTATCTGTGTTAGTGAGCTCTTCTCCTAATCTGTGTTAGTGAGCTCTTCTCCTAATCTGTGTTAGTGAACTCTTCTAATCTGTGTTAGTGAGCTCTTCTCCTAATCTGTGTTTGTGAGCTCTTCTCCTATACTGTTAGTGAGCTCTTCTCCTTATCTGTGTTAGTGAGCTCTTCTCCTAATCTGTGTTAGTGAACTCTTCTCCTAATCTGTGTTAGTGAACTCTTCTCCTAATCTGCGTTAGTGAGCTCTCCTAATCTGTGTTAGTGAGCTCTCCTAATCTGCGTTAGTGAGCTCTTCTCCTAATCTGTGTTAGTGAACTCTTCTAATCTGTGTTAGTAAGCTCTTCTCCTAATCTGTGTTAGTAAACTCTTCTCCTAATCTGTGTTAGTGAGCTCTTCTCCTAATCTGTGTTAGTGAACTCTTCTAATCTGTGTTAGTGAGCTCTTCTCCTATACTGTGTTATTGAGCTCTTCTCCTATACTGTTAGTGAGCTCTTCTTCTAATCTGTGTTAGTGAGCTCTTCTCCTAATCTGTGTTAGTGAACTCTTCTCCTAATCTGTGTTAGTGAACCCTTCTTCTAATCTGTGTTAGTGAGCTCTTCTAATCTGTATTAGTAAGATCTTCTCCTAATCTGTGATAGTGAGCTCTTCTCCTAATCTGTGATAGTGAGCTCTTCTCCTAATCTGTGCTAGTGAGCTCTTCTCCTAATCTGCGTTAGTGAGCTCTTCTCCTAATCTGCGTTAGTGAGCTCTTCTCCTAATCTCTGTTAGTGAGCTCTTCTCCTAATCTGTGTTAGTGAGCTCTTCTCCTAATCTGCGTTAGTGAACTCTTCTCCTAATCTGCGTTAGTGAGCTCTCCTAATCTGTGTTAGTGAGCTCTTCTCCTAATCTGTGTTAGTGAACTCTTCTAATCTGTGTTAGTGAGCTCTTCTCCTAATCTGTGTTAGTAAGCTCTTCTCCTAATCTGTGTTAGTAAGCTCTTCTCCTAATCTATGTTAGTGAGCTCTTCTCCTAATCTGTGTTAGTGAACTCTTCTAATCTGTGTTAGTGAGCTCTTCTCCTAATCTGTGTTAGTGAGCTCTTCTCCTAATCTGTGTTAGTGAGCTCTTCTCCTTATCTGTGTTAGTGAACTCTTCTCCTAATCTGTGTTAGTGAACCCTTCTTCTAATCTGTGTTAGTGAGCTCTTCTCCTAATCTGTGATAGTGAGCTCTTCTCCTAATCTGTGTTAGTGAGCTCTTCTAATCTGTGTTAGTGAGCTCTTCTCCTAATCTGTGTTAGTGAACTCTTCTAATATGTGTTAGTGAGCTCTTCTCCTAATCTGTGTGAGTGAGCTCTTCTCCTATACTGTGTTAGTGATTGCTTCTCCTTTGCCAAGATAATCCATCCACCTCACAGGTGTGGCATATCCAAATGCTGGTTAGACACATGATTATTGCACATGTGTGCCTTAGGGTGGCCACAATAAAAGGCCAATTTAAAATGTGCAGTTTTATCACCTAGCACGATGCTACAAGTTTTGAGGGAGTGTGCAATTGGTATATTGACTGCACGAATGTCCACCAGAGCTGTTACCCGAATGCTCATTTCACTACCATGAGATGTCTCGAAATGCGTTTCACAGAATTTAGCAGTACATCCAACCAGCAACACAAACGCAGACCTCGTGTAACCACACTGGCCCAGGACCTCAACATCCAGAATCATTTGAGATCAGCCACCCGGACAGCTGCTGCATCAATCGATTTGAATAACCAAAGAATTTCTGCATAAACTGTCAGAAACCGTCTCAGGAAAGATCATCTGCATGCTCGTTATCCTGACCTGGCAGATCTAGTGGCATGTTCCTGGTATACTGCAGATCTTATGGGGTGTTGCTGGTATATGGCGGGTCTTGTGACAGTATACAGGTTTTATATGGTAGTCTTGATATATATCAGGTCTTCTGGGGTGTTATGGAAATGCATTGGTTAATATTTGCCAAAATTGGTGCATCCTAGGACAAACAATGAACCTTTGACAGGGACATGGCACCCACAGTGGCCACTTGTGCATCAAAACTTGACCATATAACAATGTAAGAATATGGTCCGGGCTAATGAATCACATCTTACATCATGTTGCCCGTGCAAGTGCATCACTTACCTAAGGAAGAGTTAGCAAAAGGTTGCACTATGGGTCGAAGACAAGTCTTGTCTCCAAGCATGACTTGGCCACTTAAACATTGTAAAGTACCCGCTTCATACAGGAGCATTCCCTAGAGCAACTAGATAGTTAGGGACAAGTTCAAGTATGAAGTCTGTGAACAGTGTTGACGTTGGGTGCGCTATTAAGATGATTAAGGATGAGGGAGTAGCCAGAGCTGGAACTGACTGAAGAGACAGAATGACCTTCCACCAAAGGTACATGGATAAGATGGCATGTCACAAGAAAGCCTGAGCTTGCTACATGCCAAAGGTTACAGACCTTAGCAAGACTGAGTTCGTGGGACTAGTGAGTGATTCCGAGCAGTAGATCCAGGGCACCAGTTGTGGAAGAAATAGGACTCGCAACCTCTGAGCAAATGGAGAGACTTGCTGTTCAGGAATGGGCTGACAAGCTAGACTGTAGCGAAGTTGAAAGAAATAGCATGCTTCACTGGCCCTGGAGTAGACTACATTGGAAGGAAACTATGTGTGTTGAAAATGCTTTACACTAAAGGAGATGTCCATAAGACTTTGTATTCACTACCCCTTGTAGATAACTCTTACCAAGGTACCATTCAGTAAAGACTGTGTTTTAGAACAGAAGACTTCTTTATTGAACTGTAAAACCTCTGGCACTGGTGTAAGGGATAAACAGTTCGTGGCATGCAGAGAGTAACCGGAGACAGAGAAGGGGTCAACAAATGTTTACTGAACAAACAATAACAAGTACAGTAATACTCCACGCAGGGAGGTAAAGGCAATCAGAAAAAGGAATATACAAGAAAAACAGGAAAACTTATCGGTTGCAGTTCCAGGAAGGGAAAGGCTGGACTATCCCGGCGGTGTCTCAAATGATGAACAAAGTCTCTGGCTCTGCTATGAAGAAACGAGTAACACTGCCACCCGAAAGTGCCAATGGATTCAGTCCTGCTTGACTTGGGTGCGCCGGAACGTAGAAACAGTCCTTTATGTGGATTCCTCAGAAATGGCACCGGGCACGTGTCGTGAGCACATGAGCACGCTGCAACAGCCCGCAGTCTTTCGGAGTAGTCTCCTAGCAGTTTGTCCTGTGTCTCAAGTAAAACGGGAGTATCCAGATGGTAACTTAATACGGGGGGTATCCAGATGGGAGAACAGACGGTAACTTAATAGCGTCACGAGTAGTCTTAAGGTCAGCACACGGAGTTCTGGAGCAAGTAGAGTTGTCAGTGTAAGCAGCGGAGAGGGAGTCAACCATCTCCTGTTGCCTTCCCACCAAGTCTGACCCGTTCCCACGCTCCGGTCCCTTTATGTACCCTGCACCCCCTGCTGTCTGACAAAAAGGTTTCTACCTCCCAGAGGAAGTCTCCTTCGCCAACAGTGGTGACAGCCCCGATAGTTCCGGCCTTAAAGGGCACCGCACACCACTGACTCCATCTCGAACCATCTTCTTACACCGGCATGTCAACACCATAGGCCACAGGCGACCTGCATGGATGCAAGACCCTCACATCACCAACATCAGCATCCAGCAGAAACTGGGAAGGAGTTATTATAAGCACAATACTTTTCAGTATGAAGTTAATTTTCGCCTGCACAAAAACAAACACTACACCTCGGCACAAGATTTGTTTTAGCTCTAGAAATGTGCCTACAAAACTAAAATAATATATATATAACATTTTGAAAATATGCTAAAACTGAAGAATATAAAATTGTCATATTGTTTTCTGACCCGACTAATATAAGGTATATTTTTCAACAATTGTTTTTTTTATGTTTTTGTAATATTTTTAAAGTATAAAACCGCCATCGTTTGCCATGAGGACATGAAACAAGTTTGAAACATTGAAGAACAACACTTAAAGTTTCGACATCTAAAGCAGTTGTTATCAAATTCATTATGTCGCATGCTCCGATTTTGATGGTTCATATTTAAGTAATGGGAGTAAAAAAAAAAAAAAAAATTTCGAAAAAAAAGGCACTAAATTGGTACATTATTCCAAACCTTGCCGTAGTTAGCAAAGTCATTTAACTGAAGAAAATTTCTTTTCAGAATACTAAAATGCTTATTTTTGTGCTCTTTATGAATAGATACCTTTCATCATATGAACAATTTGTCTTCCCGTGACGTTAATCAGCATATATGAGAACGGAGCTTTAAAAACAATCATTGCATTTTCCAGCCGTACAATGTTCCTGCATTCGCTGACAATTTGCACCATGCTAGCTAAGATGCTTTTTAACAATTTTCTTTTTTTTTTGTTCCCTTCTGGAGCAGCAGGTAGCTTGTGATTGACCAGCATCTTGCAAGTTCCCAAATTATGATTTGCAAAGTAGTTTTCCATGTGTAATTTGAATAACAATTTTTAAAGTGGTACGGCTCGATAGAATTTTTTTCCAACGCTGTTTAATTTTATTTTATTTTTTTGTCCCGATAGAGAAAATAAAATAGCTTGCATTAAGTACAGTATTTCTTTCGAAAGGTCAGTGGATGCAATTTTAAACTCCAGGGCTGTAAAAAAAAAAAGTTTCTGACAAGGTTGATCAATTGGTTACACTTGGAGAGAAAAGCTGTCCTTCAATGGAAGCTGTCATCAGAATATGACATTGTTTTAATAAGTTTTTCAAGTTAAATGTATTGTTTTTACATATCGCAAGCTGTATTAAAAATTAAAAACAGAAGCCTTACAATTTTCTCACTGGCCACTAGGACTTATTTTAGATTCTAATTTCTTATTGTTTCAGGAAACAATACATGTACATATCCCAACGCTATATTTTGTATTGAAACATTTAATGAGCCTGGGCATGAGTCAATATGAAAGGAGGGGGATGAGGTGAGCTGTGACAGCACCTGTTGTGATTGGAGGATCCTGTGTCATCTACTTTATATAGAGGTGTTACCAGTCATTGTACAGGGGGAGGAGGTGAGCTGTGACATCACCTTTTGTGAATGGAGGATCCTGTGCTATCTACTTTATATAGAGGTGTTATCAGTCACTGTGCAGGAGGGGGAGGAGGTGAGCTGTGAGATCACCTATTGTGAATGATGGATTCTGTACTATCAGCAGTATATGGAGGTGTTATCAGTCATTGTACAGGAGGAGGAGGTGAGATGTGACATCACCTATTGTGAATGATGGATTCTGTATTATCAGCAGTATATGGAGGTGTTATCAGTAATTGTACAGGAGTTGGAGGAGGTGAGCTGTGACATCACCTATCGTGAATGGTGGATCCTCTGTTATCTACTGTATATAGAGATGTTACCTGTCATTGTATTCCTGTCTGTGATGGTAATCCGGCTATTAAAATGTGTTTCTGAAAGCACAAGAAAGTATCATTTGAAAAAAAAAACCCAGTTGCCAGAGTGAAAATTGCAAAACTCTAATTCTTCTTATTTTTTTCTTTAAATACAGATCATGAATAGTGATGGGCGAACCCCTGGAGGTTCTGCCTCTCATTTAAAAAAAGTTTGGTTTGGGTACCAGAACAGTACCAGAAACTTTTTATTTATTTATAGCGCTGGCGCCGGCTGTAGTACTCACATCAGCCTGTGACCGGAGGTAAACTTTTTACTGCCAGTCACATCTGCTGATGCTCTGACCAGCGTTAATAATCTTACTGCCGATCAGAGCAGCGGGTATTTCTCACGCTGTCATGCAGATGACAGCATGGGAAACACCCGATGTTTGGGGAGCTGAACACGAACAGTAACACGGACTTCCTGGAGAAGTCCATGTTTAGGGTTCATGCCTGAACAGTAGAACTTTACTGCTCAGGTTCGCCCATCACTAGTGTTGAGCATTCCGATACTGCAATATCGGGTATCGGCCGATATTCGCGGTATTGGAGTTCCGATACTGAGTTCCGATACTTTTAGAATATCGAATACCGGAATCAGAAGTTCCCATAATGCAATGAGCCAGTTTGATTTTATTCAGAATATGAGGAAGTGTGGGCACATCCTGTTATGCATGTAGGCATGTTAACTACTGGCATGGCTGTGATTGGCTGCTGAAATGATGTCATGATGCACTATAAAAGCCGCCGCCGCCATTTTGGGTTCACTCTGCTGTGAACTTACTTAGGGACAGGACGCTGCTGTTCTGACTCTGAGGGACAGTTTGAGCTAGCGATTTACTTTATTGTGCTTTACCCAGGCTACTTTAGCAACCGCTGTGTGAGAAGCTTTCTTTTGCCTTGCAGCGCTGTTCACGGCTGTCTGCGAGGTCTCCGTGTGTGAGTGCAGCTCCCGCTGTAGTGTGTTCTGCAGCCACCTCCGGTTGTAGTCCGCTCAGCGTGCGTCACTGCCTCATACATTGTCCTTTTTTGCATTAGTGCAGCTCATTTTTCCAGATTTATCCTATTAGTGTGCTTCCATCCGTATCCAGCTAGAATATTTGCAAACACTATATAGGAGTAGATAGAGGAGCCTTTCTGCTGGCTTGTGCCCTGCAGCCCCAGTCAGATTAGTATTAGCCTATTTTTTGGAGCCTCATCTATAGCATTGTAGGTTACCTTCCTGCATTGTAATAGCTACAAAAAGTTTGTGATACTATCGGTTTTACATCTTTGGGCACATCCAGTGTCTTTTTGTGAAAAAAAAAAAAAATTAATAAAGTTCACCAAACACTCCACTTTACAGTTGTGTAGGCCACATTAGCTCATATTAAAGTCTAGTCCACACTTTATAAAATTAGTGTTTCTTATACCTGTTAGCAGCTGTTCAGGAATAAGCACACTAAGCCCTTAGTACTTTTCTGTCTATCTTTATCAGTCTACCAAGATGAAGAAGGCAGGGAGTAAGGCAGGTGGGCGTGGAGTTTCTGCAGGGAGAGGACGTGGGGATTCTGTGCCTGCTGCGGGCACCAGTGACTTAGCAACCCCCAGTTTTACCAGGGAACAGTCCTTTATGCGCAGCTTTGTAGGAGCTCACCGTACCCCATTGCTGCGGGACGAACAAATTGAAGCCGTTGTCGGATGGATGGCAGCTAACGCATCGACTTCAATTAGTTACAAATCCTCTCAGGTCCAGAGCACTGAAGAGCAACCATCTGTCTCTTCACCACCTGCCAAATTGCCCAGGCAAAGAGCCCTGGACAGGAGCCATCTCTACTTCTGTTCTCTGAATCTGTTGGCTTGGAAAGAGGGGGCCAGCCAAGCAGCATTTGAGAATTTGAAGAAGAGGTAGTATGCAGTTATGTGCAACAGCTTTGTCTCTCTGAATCTGAAGGGGCGGGTGGGCCAGTGCTTATGGTCAGCACACCTCAGTACTAGTGTTGAGCGATACCTTCGGATATCGGGAAATATCGGATCGGATTGGATCGGACCGATACCCAAAAAGTATCGGATATCGCCGATTGCGATACCGGAATTCAATGCAAGTCAATGGGACAGAAATATCGGAATTAAAATAAACCCTTTCTTTCCTTGTAGGTTAATTCTACATGAAGGAAAACAACTAAGAATAATGTAGAATGTATTAGGGGAGGTGGAGGAGACATTAAAGGCATAGAGGTTTAGCCCAATCAAATGGAATAGCAGGAATTAATTTTTTTTTTAAGACGTTCGGAGTTACAAAGATATTGACTATATTAAAGGGGTTGTGTAGCAATAGAGGGAGACGTTCAGAAAAGGCACATTTTGGTGGAGTGTTGGACGGAGTGCTTCATCTAGCTTGGAGGTTGACTGAGCCCCTGACCTGGAGGACATGGCACGGATGTGGGCACCTGTATGCACAACAGACTGTGAGTAAAGCTTTGGAACTACATGCCCTGGTGTCCTCCAGTTATTCCTGCGCCAACACACTCAGCACTGCTACATCTCTGTGCCTGGCACTGCACCATCTACGTCTCTTCACTACCTCTCCATCTACACTGCCCTGGGACTACAGCCCTACCTGTGGAGGGCCACAACATCATTGCTGCACCACACCATCTGTCCCAGAGGATCTGTCTGCAGCGTCGGCTTAACATCTTCATTGCCGAACACCACAGGTGGCGTCACGAATCATTCACTCATAAACTTTAATCATCATCCACACGTTCAACATTTCCCTTTTACAATGGACGCCCAGGGCCATGGACCGGGTCACAGCTACCGTGACATCTCCCATTGAAACCAATGGGCCCAGTACCGAGTACCCCACAGCCCTGGCGGGTGATCCAACTTGGCGAAATACATAACAGAACAGGTTGTCCGGGCTTTTCGCATAATCTCAGTGCATATCTAGGCTGCAGAATGCTGACAATAAGTAATTTACCTTCTGTGGATAGTCTGCACGGTTTCCAAGATATCATCTCTTGTTTCTAAGATAAACATCCAGGGGTGTGTGTTCTGGCATTGAAATGAGAACTTGTCGTTTCCTCCTCCCTCACTAGTTTCACTTTCCATAGATCACTGTTCAGCGTGTGTCTGGGGGAGGAGCAGCTGGGTGGTCTGCTCGCAGCCAATCACAGCCATGCCATTAGTTAACATGCCTACATGCCTAACAGGATGTGCCCACACTTCTTAGGATTCCTCATTGGCTGAATCAAATCAAACTGGCTCATAGCATTATGGGAACTTCTGATTCCGGTATTCGATATGCAAAAAGTATCGGAACTCAGTATCGGAATTCCGATACCGCGATTATCGGCCGATACCCGATATTTGCAGTATCGGAATGCTCAACACTACTCAGTACGCATCTGATGATGAGACTCAGGTGCCACTTTCTGGTGCATACTGTGTTGTCGAGACTACCCAGGAGAAGCAGTCGTTTGAAGAGGGTAGTGTAGATGATGAGGTCCTTGACCCATCATGGCGTGAGGTACAGGAAGGTGGTGGGAGCAGCTCTGAGGAAGAGATTCTCCGAACGGCCAAAAAAGGATGGAGAGGGAGGGGGCAGACTCGGTTGCCTGTAGCCTCCACTTCGGCACCCATTAGGAGCATGCCTCTTCCAAAACCCAAAACGGGCGCTCCCCAGACTTTCAGTGCCTGGTCCTTTTTTGACACAGTTGCAGATGACATTTGCTTTGTCAAATGCAAGCTGTGTAATCAGAAAGTGAAAAGGGGGAAAAGTGTCAGCAACCTCAATACCACAAATATGTGGAAACATGTGCGGACCAAGCACGTGGTGGAGTTACAAAGACACACTGAAGACCTAGGCCAACCTACAGCGCCACCTACCACCTCTTCAGCTCGTGTTGTAGCCTCTTCCTCCAGCTCACACACAGCTGGTTCGGCTTCCTCACAGGTCGCCATGGAAGAACCTCTGGCACTGTTGTACAGAGACACAGTGTCATTCCACCCACAGCACCACGTTCCCTGTCATCTTCACACTCCCAGGCCAGTCTACAGCCATCGGTAGCACAGGCATGGGAGAAAAGGCGCCCATACTCGGCAAACCACCCCCGAGCATAGGCTCTGAATGCTGGCATTGCAAAACTACTGTCCCTTGAAATGCTCTCATTCAGGCTGGTGGAGACTGACACCTTCCGTAACTTCATGGCATTGGCAGTCCCACAATACAATGTGCCCAGCCGCTTTTATTTCAGCAGGCAAGCCTTCCCTGCCCTGCAAAAGCATGTGGAGGGAAAAATTAATCTTGCGCTACTAAACGCCGTCAGTAGCAAGGTCCACCTGACCACTGATGCGTGGACCAGTAACCATGGACAGGGATGATATCTTTCCCTCACTGCCCATTGGGTAAATGTTGTGGAGCTGGGTACAGATATTAAGAGTGGCGCTGTACGTGTTCTGCCAACTCCAGGGATTGCAGGAATCCAGTCTGTACACATTGACTCCTCCTCATACTCCAGTTCCTCTGAATCAGCGCTGCAGGAGCCATCACAGTCTACCTCCACATGGACCCGTGAACGCTTACCTGTTACGACCGATATGAGCACAGCCATGGCCAAACGTCAACAGGCCGTATTGAAATTAATTTCTTTGGGGAATCGAAGCCACACAGCGCAGGACCTCTGGAATGCCATCAAGCAGGAGAGCGACGTGTGGTTTGTGCCAGCGAATCTCAGGCATGGTAGTGTGTGACAATGCCCAAAATCTGGTGGCAGCTCTGGTCCTAGGCAACCTCACTCATATCCCATGTCTGGCACATGTGCTCAACTTGGTCGTGCAGAGTTTTTTGAGGGACTATCCGAATCTTGATGCACTGCTGCACAAGGTCCGCATAGAGTGCGCTTACTTGCGGCGTTCCAGCATGGCAAGATCGCACATTGCAGATCTGCAGCACCGATTCCGCCTTCCGGAACATCGCATCATATGTGACCTACCCACCAGGTGGAATTCAACGTTACATATGTTGAAGAGATTGTGTGAGCAGCAGGCAGCAGTAATGGAGTACCAGCTGCATCAGGCGCGCCGTTCACACTTCACCACCACTGAGTGGGCCTCTATGAAGGACACTGCCACGTTTTGTGTTTTGCGTGCCTTCGATGATTCCACGTGGATGACGAGTGCAGAAGATGCACTAGTCAGCATGACTATCCCCCTTATCTGCCTGCTTGAAAAAACACTGCAAGCACTAAGGGAGGAGGTTGTGGAAGAGGTGGAGGATGAGGAGTCACAAATGCCATCTGCTTCTGGACAGTCTGCGCAACGTGGTTCCTCACAAAGGCCTAGGCAGGGGACACCTTGTGAGGAGGATGAGGAGGAGTCAATGGAGGAGGAAGACATCTGTCCAGAGGAGGGAGGTACACAATGCTCTAGTAGTCAGTATGTAGGGCGAGGGTGGGGTGATGCAGAGCAGGCAGAGATGACGCCTCAAGCAGGGGACAGCTTTTCTTGGCCAGTTGGCAGTCTGCAGCACATGGTTGATTTCATGCTGCAGTGCCTGAGAAACAACCGCCGCATCGCCCACATTCTCAACACGGCTGATTATTGGGTGTACACCCTCCTAGATCCTTCCTACCGGGACAACTTACAAAGCCTCATAACACCGTTGAACCGGGAGCGTAAAATGCGGGAGTACCAAGACACGCTGGTGCATTCCATCATGTTCTCCATTCCACCCGAGAGCAGTGCTGCTAGTGTTTTACAAAGCAGCTCAGTGCGTCGAGGCAGTGGAGGAAGCTCTGCACAAAGAGGGAACAGAAGCAGCGCCTCAGCACAAGACAAGACCAGTATGGCCCAAATGTGGCAAAGTTTTGTGTCCCCGCCAAAAATGTCTACACCATCACAGACGGCTCCAGTCAGCAGGAGGCAACGTTTCCGTCAGATGGTGACAGACTACATGTCTTGCCCTCTCAGTGTTCTCCCACACAGCTCTTCCCCCTTCAGGTTTTGGGTCTCTAAGCTGGATACATGGCCAGAGCTTAGCCAGTATGCATTGGAGGTGCTGGCTTGCCCTGCTGCTAGTGTATTATTGGAACGCATCTTTAGTGCCACAGGTGGTGTACTAACAGCCCGTCGCATGCGACTATCCTCCGATAACGTTGACCAGCTTACTTTTCTGAAAATGAACAAGGCCTGGATCTCGCAGGAATTTGCCAGTCATCTTCCAGATTAAATAATTGGTTGGCAACAGTATCCAGGTCTCCTGTTGTGTTCATGTTTCTACCACCTGTTTCTCCTGTAATCCTGGGCTCCAACACCACCAGTTGCTGCTCAGAAGTGCCGTCTGCACAGTCAACACTTGCTCCTGTGTTATTGGGGTTCAGTAACGTCAGCTGATCCCCTGCTGTGTGTCCGGCAATTTCGCCTGCTCTGTCCACATTCACACTACTACAGATATTAAACTTGCTCCAATTAGGCCTCTGGCTACACTCTGTTTCTCCTGTAATCCCTGGACTCCAACACCGCCTGTTGCTGATCAGAAGTGCCGTCTGCACAGTCAACACATGCTCCAGTGTTATTGGGGTTCAGTAACGTCAGCTGATACCCTGCTGTGTGTCCTGCAATTTCGCCTGCTCTGTCCACATTCACACTACTACAGATTTTAAACTTTCTCCAATTACGCCTCTGCCTCCACTCTTTCCAGTATTTACCCTGGGCTCCAACACCGCCAGTTGCTGCTCAGAAGTGTCTTTGGCACGGGTACTCCCTCCTGCCCAGCCTGGTTCCAGCATGCCAGCTGTTTCCGGGTAGTGTCAACGTCACTTTGCCTCCAATACGTTGTCCTGTCATGTTGCGGTCGGGTTAGCCGACTCTATGGTGCCTGCAGTTTAGGTGCTTCTTATGTGGGCTGTGGAATCTGGCAATGAAGGCTGGTTCCGTAGTGCCAAAAGGACAAGCTCCCCCTGTAGGACTGTGGGTTTCGGTAACTCCGGCCGGCTCGCGGCCTTGCAACTTTTTTTTTCATGTGTACCTTCTGCTGCATATCTGATTTCCAGTACCATTAGCTGGTTCTTTGAAAGTCAATCTTGAATATGTCCCCCTGGGTTCCAGTAACGTCAGCTGGTTCCAGGCAGAGCCTTTGGCTTAGGTGCCTCCTTCTCGGTATCCGAGTTCCACCAACGTCTGCTGGTCCTTGGTAGTGCTTTCTGGCACAGGTACCTCCTGCTTAGTAACCGGGTCCAGTACCATCAGCTGGTCCTCGGTAGTTCCATTGGCTCTTGTACCTTCGGCTATCCATCCAGGTTCCAGTACCGTCAGCTGGTTCTCAGCAGTTCCTCAGCCTTCTTGTACCTTCTGCTACATTTCCAAGTTCAAGCTTTTTGAAATAGTTTTTGGTAATCACTCTGGATCTCCCCGACGGCGACCCTAAATACGACGACCCTGAAGACCACCCCGAAGAAGACCAAGAAGATGACCCTGAAGAAGATGACCAAGAGGACAAAGAACAAGAAGACAACCACCAAGATACTGAAGAACAAGAGACAGAAGACCAAGCAGCAGAAGAACAAGAAGCTGCAGAAAAAAAAGCAGAAGAACATTAAGCATAAGACTAAAAATCAGATCAAAAGATATCTAAATTATAAGCAGAAGAAGACTAAGCAGTGTATGGGAGTGAGTCTGTTCCTCCTCGTGGTGCCCCTCGAAAATACCTGCTGCTGCAGGCAAAACAGAACGTGGACAATTCCTATTGTAAATCTTTTGCGACAGGCAGAACGGAAGGTGTAATCTTCAAACTTTTATAGATTCCAACTACAGGAATGCCTGTCACAAATAAGAATATAATGAAGAAGAAGAATATGAAGAAGATGAAGTAGAATATGAAGAAGAATAATAGTTGAATAAGAATAATATGAAGAATGTAAAAAAAAGAATAATAGGAAGAAGGTGAAGAAGAAGAAGATGAATAAGGTGAAGAAGAAGTTGATGAAAAAGATGCTGCTGCAGAGGATGATGAAGGAGAAAGTGTGGGAGAAGTAAAAAAGAAGGTGAAGAGCATGGAAGTAGTGAAACATAAATAACTGACAAAATATAAAAAAGCTTAACATAGTCAATATCTTTGTAACTCCGAACGTCTGAAAAAAAAAATTAATTCCTGCTATTCCATTTGATTGGGCTAAACCTCTATGTCTTTAATGTCTCCTCCACCTCCCCCAATACATTCTACAATTCTACATTATTCTTAGTTGTTTTCCTTCATGTAGAATTAACCTACAAAGAAAGTAAGGGTTTATTTTCATTCCGATATTTCTGTCCCATTGACTTGCATTGGTTTCCGGTATCGGAATCGGTGATATCCGATATGGGGTATCGGTCCGATCCAATCCGATCTGATATTTCCAGATATCGGAAGGTATCGCTCAACACTACCCATCACTAATCTCTATATATAAAACTGAATGTATGTATTTGTGTGTGTATCACCAACCAATCATGAAGCATCTTTCATTTCACCGGAGCTGTTCAAAAGAAGCTGAGCTGTGATTGGTTGCTATGAGCAACAGTTTTCCTTGCAACCAATCACTAAGCATCTCTCATTTCACCAGAGCTGGTTAAAAGAAGCTGAGCTGTGATTGGTTTCTATGAGCAAGTTTTCCCACTAGACAACACCTCAGCAGACACTGACATGGTGGGAGAAATCTAGCATCCCTGGGAACATAAGCTCCCAGCCATTGTCTGCCCCCCAGAAAGGAGCACAGAGCACATGACAGAAATGAATCCCCCCCTCCCATGCCCATATACACATCATACATCCTCCATCCCATAGGCACATCTTCCCTTTCAAAGGGATCTCCGGTATGGAAGTCAGGGCAAATCCATCCAGCGCTTTGGTATTGACCCCAGGCCTCTCTTAAAGGGATCCGATCATTGGTATGCAAGTTAGGGCAAATCCACTTAGCGCTCTGGTTCTGACCCCAGGTCTTTCTTAAAGGGATCTCAGGTATGGAAGGCAGGGCAAATCCATCCAGTGCTTTGGTTCTGACCCCATGCCTCCCTTAAAGGGATCCCCGGTATGGAAGTCAGGGCAATTGCCTTCAAATGCTCTGATATTGACCCCAGGCTCTCTTAAAGGGATCTCCTGTACGGGAGTTGGGCAAATCCCTCAGAACTCTGATTCTGACGCCAGGGTTCTATTAAAAGGATCATTGGTATGCAAGTCAGGGCAAATCCACTCAGCGCTCTGGTTCTGATCCCTGGCTTTCTTAAAGGGATCTCCAGTATGGAAGTTAGGGTAAATCCTTCAGCGCTCTGATTCTCACCCCAGGCTTCTATAAAAAGGATCATTGGTATGGAAGTCAGGGCAAATGACTCAGCGCTCTGGGTCTGATGCCAGGCCTCTCTTAAAGGGATCCCCGGTAACGAAGTTAGGACCATTCCACTCAGCCTTTTGGTTCTGACCCCAAGCTGACGGGATGATGTGGGACATAAGGGGGAGTAGTCCGGTAGCTCTGGCTGATGGGATGATGTGGGATATTATAGTGAGTGTGACTATGCGGAGTGGGCGGGTCTCTACACTTAGCTTTATATATATAGATATAATCATTATAAATTGTTATAACTAACCGGAGTTAGTTACTATGCCCGGGCAGAGCTAGTCTTGATATAAAAATAAAATCCACATTTTTTTTATAAAACGGTACATGTAACACAAAAGCCTGATTTAAACAAAGGTCAATTTCTGATGATGGCTTCCCTTCACATCCAGTTGGCTCTAGTTCAGATGGTCTGGGTATCAGATAGGTGACTTGTATTTTAGTAAAAAATAAAAAAAACAACTTTGGTCACAATTTTTAAGAACTACAAAAATGCTTCGGAGAATTAAAAAATGAAAAGAGTGGCTGCAGAGAGGATACAACTTCTTTTTTCCCCTGTAGCTGCTGCTCCAGTCCATCAACTCAGGATTTAAACACTATTTACCTTCACATTAACCAGCGGGTAACCAGCATTTTTGGACATAACAGGTTTACAAATCAGAAAGTGAGCTACAAGGGGGAGCAGAAACTTTATCATGCGTTTTGATACTTTACATGAAATGTGTCTTGAAAAAGGAGCACAACTAAAAGGAGGAATAAAATAAGCCACGTTTATTAATGCTGTGTGGAAGTCATCAGATATAATTTACAATTTCTCTTTCGCGCCACCACAGGAGAAATGAAGCATTGCACACTTTCTATTAAAATTCATTTTCTTTTTCCTGCAAATTACAGTAACTGATATAATAAATTAAGGCCCTGAATGGGAAGCCATCTATATTAACTATGAAGCCTCCCACATTGTCTATGAAAATAGGAATTCTAAACTGGACATCTTCGTTTACACCTGTAGTAAAGATTTTTAAGTGTGAGTACGTAGTTTAATAAAAGTCTTTCTGCATAGAATTGTTCTTACCTATTATGCTCCCAATAAAATAAAAAAAATGAAAATTAAGATTCATGTGAAAATTGTGATTTTGAAATAAGCAAGAAGCTGCAATAACGGTAAATTATCACTAAAAAGGACAGCCAGATATCAACGACATAGAACAGACTTACTGCTGCTGGCCCGAACTTAGAACATGACTTCACTGCACATTGTGAAAGTGAGATTTTGTACTGAGCATGTTTATAAGAGCTACTGGGAAAATGTCTGCAGCAGAATAGTCTCAGGTTCTAGGATCAGGATGAACCATTCACTGTTTACTCTGCTGGGATTATGTTATCAGTGAATCATGCACAATGCCATTTTTTTCTATTAACCTCTTTGCGACATCTGTCGTACATGTTATACATGTGAGGTGCGTTCCCACAAACCATAGTACATGTGTAGGTACGTGTGCCGACTGGGGGGTGGTCCCTTTTTCGCTGCGAACAGACTGGAGACATAAACCGGTGTACGCTCAACAGGTCCTCTTTATTGGCCATCCTTCCGACGACCACAGCAGCACGACAGCCTCCGTACACACAGGCCCGGATACCTTGCACCTTCTTCTCTCTCCTAAATTGACATCCCTTGCAGTTCTATCGCTGTGGCTGCTCTAGGCCTACCACCACAGTGCTTCGCCTGTCCGAGTCCGTCCGTCTGGTACCCCTGGGCTTCCTCTATCCTGCGGCCCTATTGTCAGGGCCACCCCCCTGACTGTCTCTCCTTCCAGTCCCTTCCGGATCTCTTCCTTTTTCAGTCTCTTCCTCCTTCAGTCTTACCCTCCGCTGAACTCCTCCTCCTGGACTGGCTTCCCTGGGGCTCTCTCGCTCCCTTTTTATTCCCCTCCCTGGGAATTCCCCTCTCTAGCCCCCGTAACTCCACCCACCATGACTTTGCGGTTTCTTTAGCATTAGTTGCAGTTAAGTCCTTTTCCTGCTTCCTTCTATCTCCCTATAGTGGCCAAACCTTAAAACCCAGTACTTCACCATCTTTCACTGTTTCTAGCTGTCTCCCCACATGTCTATACAAATTCACATCAAGTATATCTACTGCACCTTTTCTAGTTGCTGTCCCTCTTCAGACAGGTCCATAGGTCAGTCCACTTCCCCACATACCCCCTTCCTTTTACCATTGTTGTCCCCGACAATCTCGTTCCCTTTTTTTTCCCTCTTTGAACTTCCCCACGTTCTTTTGTCCATGTGACCGGCTGTTGAGCAGAGCCTGGAGCCTTCTAGCTCTACGTGGGATGCTGAACAGAGCCGGGAGCAATCATGCTCCGAGTAGTTTATGGCTACTCGCCGACGCGTCTGCCTCTATGACAATTCCCTTTTATTGGGGTAGAACCACCCGGACTTCTCAACAGATGCTCTCCCCCACTTTTCTCACTTTCAGAACCGTTTTCAGATCTGGGGCACAATGACCGAGGCTGTGGCCTACCAGGTCACCGTGTGCTCCCCTCTTTCACTTTGGGGTGTTTGTGCTACTCAGGACCTGATCTATGGACTGCTGTCTGTTCCAATTCTATAAACCATCTTGTATCTTCAAGTATAATCAGTCATGGCAAGCATTTTCTTTAGTTTCACTCTGTGGACCTGTTGAATCATTCTCGTATAACATTTTTAAACTAACTATACATACTATACATAGTTTCAACATACACTACTTTTGATGGGTACAATATTTACCCTATTCCCTGCAACATTCTACATTTATTATCATCCTAATAAACTACATTTAAACTATTCACTATTTCCGTTATCTATTCAGTTTTTCTTCAACATATATGTTAACTATCTCCGCGGCATATTCCCCATCATATCTACATCTGTAGCAATCAGCATCATTATGCAACGTTTCAAGCATCTATCAGCACCTTTTTAAGCAGTGGTGCGCCCCCTTCCTTTGTGGGAAGCACCCCCACACATCCCTGCCGTGTCAGGAGATGGTGTCTCTTACCCCGAGGGGACACGGAACAGTCCCCATGCTGCGCAACAGCGCACAGCAGTCCCGGTAGTCTGTATTTAGCGGTGCTCTGGGCCATCTCCTGATGGCCAATGTTCTGCCAACAGCAGGGAACTCTACAGCCGTTGAGCCCCCAGGATGTCTTCATTGTTCCTGGGCCGCGAGTGATCTTATTGCCCAAGACTCAGGAGTCCATCTCCCTCCTGAGAGATGCATTAAAAGGGAAGAGGGCCAAGGATAGTTCCGCCACGCGCATCCTGTGCCGTATCTTCACTTGGGAACCAGGCCCTGGCACGGGCCGAAGAGAACTCCACTGCCGCAGCATCTCCAAACGGTGGAAAAGTCTCGGGGGCAGAGGAATCCTCAGCCGCCCCTGTTCATGGATCGGCACCTTCTCCGAAGGGCCCAGTGACCCCAGGGAATGCCTGGCGAGGGCGTGGGCACCCAGCGACAGGGACCCCAGGCCTCTCGTCCCCACCGAGGGACAGCGCCGGGGTCCAGGAATCCACCACTGGTCGTGGCAGGGGTGCACTCATCTCCGTTGATGTTGTGGCCACGCTCCGTCCAGCCCTCAGCTCCTGCAGGGACGGCTGCAGGCTGGAGGCCGGGGACGTTGGTCGGTGGAAAGCGGAGCCGGGAAGCTGGGACATGATGGCACGGACGTCAGATGGCCCTGCATAGGCTACGGAGCCTGGTGACCCTGCCGCAGCCGCGATTTGGAGCAGGGCCGGAGCAGCCGCAGGCCTCGATGGACAGGCCGCAGAAGTGGTATGGAGCGCGGCAGAGGCGGCCCCCTGTCTCGGGATACAGGCTGTGGACGTGCTCTGCACTGGAGACGCGGGACGAGGTGACGCCGGGCGGCTCGTTGTTGATGGCGCGGTCAGCGATTGGCCCTGTATGGGCCGCAGATCCATCGGGAGCTGGGGATGCTGGACGGAGGCCAGGCGGGGAGGCTGAGGGCCGGTGTCGGGGCCCTTGGTCCCAGCTCACATACGGGGTGTAGGGGCGGGAACTGCCTGCGGTGCCACCGGCTGGGCCGGGGGAACGCTCACCTTCCCCGGTGCCACAGCTTTCTTCAGGCTGCCCCGCAGTTCCTCCAGGTACCGGTGCATCTGAGTGACCGGCGTGTCCGAGGTGTCGCTGGTCCCCACCGGTCCTCCGCTGCTTCCAGTCCTGTCGTCTGGTGTCCGCTGCTGTTCTTCAGCCAGTCGTCCGGCAGCACCAGCCTCCAGGCCCGATCGTTCCGCAGGGAGGGTTGGCAACAGTTCCTCCAGCTGCTGCTCCGACACAGCCTGAACCACTGGCGCGCGCTCCTCCGTTTTCTCCTCCAGCTCCACGGGTCCGGCTGACTCCATCTGCTGCGGATCTTCAGGATGGGTGAGTGCCTGCTGCTCTAGCAACTGTTCCCCCCAGGGGCGGCCTCGGATCAGTTCACCCCGGCAGTCACTCTTAGCGCTGCATTCCTCCACTCTGACAGTCGCCATTTGTAGAATCGCAAAAGTCACCTTCCGGGGCCTGTAGCCAAATCCAGCAATGTCCAGTCCAAACCGATAATTCCAATTACAGTTCACCAGTCACGATCTTCAACCCACTCCTTGCGGATCCTTTCAATCTTCGGCGCGGTCTCACCGCTGGCGTTGGTGGATTAGGCGGTGATGATCCTGCCGACTACGCCAAATGTAGGTACATGTGCCGACTGGGTGGTGGTTCCGTTTTCGCCGCAAACAGACTGGAGACGAGACAGAAACCTGTGTATGTTCAACAGGTCCTCTTTATTGGTCGTCTTCATGACAACCACAGCAGCACGACAGCTTCCGTACACACAGGCCCGGGTACCTTGCACCTTCTTCTCTCTCCTAAATTGATGTCCCTCGTGGTTATATCACTGTGGCTGCCTTAGGCCTACCACCACAGCGCTTCGCCTGTCCAAGTCCATCCATCTGGAACCCCCGGGCTTCCTCTGTCCTGCAGCTCTCCTGTCAGGGCCACCCCCTTACGATCTCTCCTTCCAGGCCCTTGCGGAGCTCTTCCTCTTTCAGTCTCTTCCTCCTTCAGTCTTCCCCTCCGCTGAACTCCTCCTCCTGGATTGGCTTCCCTGGGGCTCTCTCTCTCCCTTTTTATTCCCCTCCCTGGGAATTCCCCTCTCTAGCCCCCGTAATTCCATCCACCATGACTTTGCAGTTTCTTTAACATTAGCTGCTGTTAAGTCCTTTTCTTGCTTCCTTCTGTCTCCCTCTAGTGGCCAAACCTTAGTACTGCCCCGTCTCCTTCTGCTGTTCTTTGTCTCCCCCTAGTGGTCAAAACCCAGTACTTCACCATCTTTCACTGTTTTTAGCTGTCCTCCCTTCACGTCTATACAAATTCACATCAAGTATGTCTGCTGCACATTTTCTAGTTGCTGTCCCTCTTCAGACAGGTCCATAGGTCATTCCACTTCCCCACACATGTATGACACGACGCTCGCAGAGTCGACACAATCATCAGTGGCTATCAGCTATATATTATAGTTGACACCCTGCAGAAACGCTGGCGGTGCTAGCCAGAGATGTAGCTTGGGGTTCATCACAGGTGGGCGAAACATCAGAGTGGGCCTCTAATCGGTAACCCTGATTACAACTAGGATGGTGCACTCTGATCATGGGCCTAGGAGAACCTCAGCAGATGGACCTGTTATTACAGAAAATAAATCTCTACACAAAGACCATATGGTGACCGTAGAGTGGTAGATTCCAGTCCTCGAGAATATACAAGTGATTACAGTAAAGTTATATACAGTGACTTACTGAGAACGTTCTTTCTGATGGAATCGATCATTTTTTTCGTCTTTTCCATCTGGCCCAGACCGACATGACGACTTCTCCAGCCAGGACTCGTCTGTAAAGTTTGACTTCTCACATTTCCAGCCCCCGTCTCCATATCTATCCCCAACCTACACAACTCCTCAACCTGCTGATATCCCAATGCTGAGCGGCTTCTGCCGTATGTGTCCCTATTACTGCACCCGCTGGGTGGTACGATAACGGCTTCTCTTAGTGCCCCACATAATAAAGCCACCACTGTGCCCCTTACATAGTAATAATGCCGGAGATAGTAAAATTTCCCCCTAGAAAATATTGATGCCCTGTGCCAATGCTTTAGAAAACAGTGCCTACATTTTGTCCGTTTGATAATCACAATACTCTGAGTGCCCCAATAATGCTTCTTAGGTGCTCACATAATATTTAGTAATGTCCCCTGTGTCCCCTATTATACAGATACTCTTAGAAGAAGCACAAAAAGACAATTTGGGAAAAGCCTGGATCCAATACTGTTGACCAATGGAGAAAAATGACAAAACAAAGAAGAGAAGGATCCACATGGCCGTATGGAAAAAAAATATGTAATTTTATTTCACATGGTTAAAAAAAAGTTGTCCAGACAATTAAAAAACATTGTCCATTCTGACGTACATTCTATGAGCAAAGGCTTCGGCCAAAAATGTATGTCAGAATGGACAATGTTTTTTAATTGTCTGGGCAACTTTTTTTAACCATGTGAAATAAAGTTACATATTTTTTATCCATACGGCCATGTGGATGCTTTTCTTTCTTTTTTTTGTATACATTGACTCTATGCATAGTATAGTGGGCCCACAGCTCCCTTATACAGAGTATTATGCCCCCACTGCTCCGCTATATACAGTACGATGGCCCACAGTTCCCCTATACACAATACGATACCCCCACAGCTCACCTATATAAAGTATGGTGGGACCACAGTTCCTCTATACGCAGTACAATCCCCTCACAGCTCTCCCATGCATAATGTGATGTCCCCACTGCTCCCCTAGACAGCATAATGACCCCTCCATTAGGCCCCAAATGGTACAATGGCCCCCCATTAGCCACTAAACTGTATAGTGCACCCACAGTAGTCCCTACAATTTAAAAGAGCCCCCCACACTGTTTCAGGATCTCCCAAAGTAATCCACATACTGTATGATGCATCAACATTCACGCCATAGGTTTTAATTAAAATAAAAGACATCATATTCTCACGTAATCCAGGATACTGATGAGTCCACAGGGCAGACTAATGCGCTGTCACGGCATGGCACAATGACATCCCCTTGCCAGGACTCTGATATGCTGTGCATGCAGCAGTGCCTCGGTGAGTGCATCAGTTCTGTAGACTGAAGGCTTAATGTGACTTGCGGTATATAGAACAGGGAGCTAAAGTGCAGGTGTCTCCCTGCTCTACCACACAGCTTAGCTCACGAGTGCATAGTTTTTGGTTCAAAGGCCACATTTCTATACTCAACCACTCCCAAGGGCGGAAGAAAAATTTAAAGGGATACTTACATGAATACATCACCAGAACCACCATCAGTACATTAATGCATCACCAGAACTAAGTGTTGAGCATTTGAGGAGGATTTGGAGAGCTCTGACTCTGCTAAAAAAAATCAGTATGATCACAAACTAACTTAAAATGAGCTTTTGTGGGTTGTGGGTCACATGTTGTGCAAGCCTGGCTTAACAATATCAGGGCACGCCGATATAGTTGAGGGTAGCGCAGATCTAGGTGGGCCCCTCTGAGTGCGGGACCATGGACAACCGCCCTTTCTGCTCCCCCTGAGTTGCCATGCTACTGCTGTTGGAGCCGATTGTGGACATTTAACCCCTCTGATACCACCGTCAATAGCGACAATGATTGGCTTGCAATGGGAGAACAATTCAATTGGCACAACAGGATCACGGTTGCATTGTGCCGATGGTCTCCATCATGACCCCAGGCCAAAAGATGGCAGTGGGGGTCACACAGGTACAGTGACCTGTAAGTTCCTGCTGAGAGCTGGAGCTGACCTGACTCCACACTGTGTGCGAGAGACTGATCTAATACCCTGCAATGCAAAAGCTGGGACAAGGTAGTAAAAAGAAAAAAAGTTTTAAAAATTTGGAAAAATATAAAAATCACAAAATTAAGAAAAAAATTAAGAAATTATTTCACCAATAAATACATATACTAATGTAATAACAAAAATAAACATAAAAAGTACATATATTTGGTGTTGCCATGTCTGGAACCACCCAATATACAAAATTGTCACACTAGTTAACCACTTAAAAAAAAAATGGCAAAAAGATGTTGCATTTTCATCATCCTGCAAACATAAAGTGGAATAAAACATAATCAGAAAGTCGATTGCAAATAAAAATGGTATCTCTGAAAACTTCATCTTGTTCTGCAAAAAACAAGCAACATACAGCTTCATCAGTGGAGAAATAAAAAAAAACTATAGATCTCAGAAGAAAGTGATGCAAAAACAATTATTTTTTCGATACAATAGTTTTTATTGTGTGAAAGCGTCAAAACATAAAAAGATAATATAAATCTGGTATCACTGTAATTATACTGACCAGAAGAATAAAGCTGTCTTATCAAGTTACCACACGATGAACCGCATAAAAAAGTTGAAAAAAGAGTTCCTGAATTGCTGGATTTTGTTCATTCTGCCTCCCAAAAATCAAAACAGAAAGCGATCAAAAAATGTTATATGTCCGAAAATGGTACCAAGAAAAACGTCAACTCGTCCTGCAAATACAAAAATTATTACTCCCAAAATAAGGTGATGCAAAAGCTTACTTTTGAAAAAAAAACAACATCTTTTAGTGTGTGACAGCAGCCAAACATAAAAAAAATAAATCTGGTATCGCTGTAATCGCATTGGCCCAAAGAATAAAGTCCCCTAATCACTTATACCACACGAGGAATGGTGTAAAAATTAAATAAAACCAATTCTTTACCTGCTGTTGATTTGTTCATTTTGCCTCTCCAAGATCACAGTAAGGTTCAGAGCACATTTATCCTGAGCTCTACGCTGAGCGCTTACATCGGGTTTTCCATTTAAATCTCTGAAATAGTGAGAATTCAGACAGAACCTCCTATGGAATGATCCCTATAATGAGGCAGGTGGAGACACTTTGAATGCCATCTGGCCTATGATCTGGCTGTGTGGGTCTTTTTAAACCTTCTTAAAAGCGTGGTCAGCCACAGTTTTGTGCACCTCTGAAAAGACGGACACCGTGGAACAAAGGCCAGATAGAGTCCAGACTAACTCTGCTGCCTCATTATAGTGATTGGATCCTTCGGTGGGAGATTTAGATATAAACCTCAATGTACGTGCTCAGCATAGAGCGCAGGATAAATGTGATCCCAAGTGTAATGTAAAATGTTCCCAATAAAAGCTTCAACTCAATCCACGGAACTAGTAAGTCCACACTCAGATCCATCATCTATTAACGGAAATATAGGGGCTTCCACATTATTGGTAGTACAAAGGCTCTGGAAAAGCAATATGGCTCCTCACCCCCCTAAAAGAAATCCAGCGAATTCTGTGCTGCGAAATCTAAATGCCCCCTCCCTTCTGAGCCCAGTATGCCTGAACCACAATTAGTGTCCACATGTTTGGCATTTTTACGCCAATAGCAAATATGTGGTGGAAAACTACTGTTTTGGTAAACAACACTATTCTAAAGGGAAGGAGCGCCATTTGACTTTTGAAGAGCATTGAGCCTGACATGATTTGCTGTCAACTTCCTCTCCCTGGATTAAACATTACTATAGTACAGGCAGGATTACAATGACAGGTAACATCTATATATTGATAACACAGCACCCACCATTCACAATTCACAGTAGGTGATGTCATAGATCACCTTCCCCTCTCTGCACAATGGCTTCTGCACAGATCACAGAGCATGCCCACAACACTCTCCCATAGAAGAAATCTCATTATTATGACAGATATTTCCGCAATGGCAAGTAATACAGGTAGCACAGTATCCATCATTTGCAAAAACTGATGGTCATAGTTCACCTCCTTATCATCATTGCAAAATGACCTCTGCACAGGTCACAGAGCATGCCCACAACTAACTCCCAAATTAGTAAATTAATTAAATGTGAGATTAGCAGAGAGACAGACTCGTGGATTCGTGACTGGAGATAAAATTGCAGCCCAAGGTTAAATTATATATTTAATCCCCTTAAGGGCACACTAGACAATACACTATATATACACAATAGTTACACATATATAATGGTAAGCTACAGTATGCAAATGAAATGGTGGTAGGATAAAGAGTATAAGCCGAACACATAGTCAGTTACCAGTTAGATGAAGGCCTAGCTTGCGGGTGAGGGGCTGCCACATGGGAGTCTTGTGGTCCCCTCTGTGTGTAACTTGTCCTCACATGATGGGTTATTGCAATCTCCCAGAGAAAAAGCAATAGGAAATGCTGCACACAAGCATTTAACCCACTGGGTCACTCCCCTCCTGCTCTCTGGGCACAACCTAAATCTCCTCCCCTGGAGGTTTGGAGATAAATCTCCCAAAACCTATAAAAGATCATAACTCCTTTCTGGGCGGTCCTAGAGCAGCGGTTCTGGTGCCATCGAATCCGACCGGGCCCATGCTACACAGAATTTTTCTACCTAGCTGCTAGTGGCTGTACTATGTATCTCCCTTCCCTTATGTGTTAGAAGACTCGAGACCCAGACAGGCACTTGCCCTGGTCTGGGGATCTCGGAAATATAAACAATGTACATGTAAGATGTATATTATTTCTATAGCTCCTTTATGAATTCCCAGCTGGCTAAACAAAGGACTGAGGCTGCATGGCTTGGATCCACAGGGGCTCTTCCTGTAGAAGGTTGCATACCAGCTGCTAGGTTGGGGTGTAAATTCTTTGTCTGAAGCTGGCCAAGTGTCATGTTACCACCGCAAGTGCTGCAGGATTTTTTATAGTTCCATACCCAATAGTATACATATGATTGACATGGAATTATGTCTCAAATATTCTTCACAGTCCCACATCATGTGCCCCTTCCTGGTATAATCTCCCCCATTCTTAGCCCCTTCCAATAATAATGTTTCCTGTTCGGTTCTTCTCCAACACATTTAAAAAAAAAATAAAAAAAATAAAAAATTCCTCTTGTCTTCTTCTGTTTCCACGCCATGTTGCATCCTCTTCTATAGTCGGCGCCACTTGTGAAAAGCTTGCCGACGTCAGCTGCCGGCCTCTGATTGACCGGTGGCGTATTTTACAGTGTAGGCAGCCAGCGGGTCTCTGAGCTGCAATAGATTTCAGCTGAATGTGCGTCTTTGGATGCACTTCCAGCTGAAATAGTCACTGGTGTCAGCAGGCCCCTCTCCACTCCTCGGCCCTAGTGCCGCTGCATCGGTGGTATGTCTACTCCTGGCTTGACTTCATGAGACTTATGTCAGTGTATGAAGTTCTACAACTTTCTAAGATATTCTTGAGGATTCTATGCTGCCGTTATTAAACAGAAGCCCATTGTTGTAAGAGGCAGTTGTAATTTATGTCATCTTCTGGCACCAATTAGTGAAATTATAGAATTTAATAAGTTTCACCTACTTTTCAGAAACGTGTAGAGCGTGGCTTACAATTGGAAACATTTTTGTACATTTTGTCATTTTTTTGCCAAAATTTTCAACTTTCAACCAACACAAATTTCCACTGTTGATGCTGTGATTCCTCATCATTTACAGATATTTATTTGCTCCCAGTGAATGAGGACGCTCTTGTTTCCATTAAGGGACAATAATAATTCTGCACATATCTGGTCCTGCCCTCAGCCGAGAAGTGGGTACAGTTATATCCAGTGTAGACAATGCTCTATTGTCATGTGTCTTGAGCTCACAGAGCATTGTCTACACTGGATACTATTGTATCCCCTTCTCGGCTGAGGGTTGGTCCAGATACACGCGGGATTACTGTCTCTGAATGGAAACCATTGTGTCCTCATTCACTGGCAACCTTAACACATCTTGATTTCTTTTATGCTTCTAATGACCCTCCAGAATATTGTTTCCTCTTGCGTTTTCTAATCCTGTCACGTCGATATAAATCACAGTCATTATTTGGGGCTTTGTTATTATTGTACAAGTTCACTGGGAACAGCTCCATTCACAGGCTCCAGAGGAAACAATATGAGAAATGATGAACTCTAAACATAAGCGAGAGAAATACTTCAGCCCAGGATAAATATTCCTGTATCTGTTTTTTTTCAATGGTAAAGGGGAGATGGCGTCTGTTAATCCTGAATATGATATTTTATTATTTGCACTACTAGTGATATATTACAGAGACACACTGGCCCAATGCCAAATACCTGTTACAGATAGACAGAGAGTCGAATTTTGGGGGGGACTCTTTGACGAAGTCACCGAATTTGGATTTCAAAAGATCTACTTGTCTCCTACTGGGACCCCAAGATCAAGAAAAAAGTAGAAATGAGGTCTAGCTTCTAAAAGTCCAGACTTTTATTAGAAAAAGCTTAAAAACACATGGGAACAAGTATCTTGGGGATTTGTGCATGCATGATGCATTTCAAGCGTCCTTCCTGCGTTCTTTCTCAAAGCTGCTTTGACAGAAAACACTGGAAGGGAAGGTGCCGCAATTTTATATAATTCGCAAAAAAAGAGTAATTAACAAAACATGTTGTTTCGGCAAATGTTGTACTAACCAGGATTTATGGTTTGTTTGTAATAATGTTTTCATGTAGCCACTGGGCGCTGCCATCTTGATTTGCAGATCTGTGGAGGACTCATACAGTCTGCAAATATGGCCGCCCCTGGACATAGGAGACCGATCCCACATTGCAGCCTCATTAGCAGAGAACTGGGCACCCCCCTGTGGGCTGCACCATTCACTGCTGTAGGTGTGGCTGGGCGCCATTTTACTGTAGCCCAGTGCTATCTGCTGAGCTCCACGTTCTGCACCGTGCTTCCAGCTCCACTGTCCTCCTGCTCTGTCTCCTCACTCACACACAGCCCCAGTGATCTCCTCTGACACCATTGCTTTTATGGCTGTCTGAGGAGGACAGTGACGTATACACCCCATAGTCTAGTGTATAATTGGGGGGGCAGATACACCAGTGTGGGCATATCTGTAATACTGTCTCCTGTGATACTGCCTGCTGAGCCGTGTATCTATCCTCTCCTGTGTGATACTGTCTGCTGAGCCGTGTATCTAATCCTCTCCTGTGTGATACTGTCTGCTGAGCCGTGTATCTAATCCTCTCCTGTGTGATACTGACTGCTGAGCCGTGTATCTAATCCTCTCCTGTGTGATACTGACTGCTGAGCCGTGTATCTAATCCTCTCCTGTGTGATACTGACTGCTGAGCTGTGTATCTAATCCTCTCCTGTGTGATACTGACTGCTGAGCCGCGTATCTAATCCTATCCTGTGTGATACTGACTGCTGAGCCGTGTATCTAATCCTATCCTGTGTGATACTGACTGCTGAGCCGTGTATCTAATCCTCTCCTGTGTGATACTGACTGCTGAGCCGTGTATCTAATCCTCTCCTGTGTGATACTGACTGATGAGCCGTGTATCTAATCCTCTCCTGTGTGATACTGACTGCTGAGCCGTGTATCTAATCCTATCCTGTGTGATACTGACTGCTGAGCCGTGTATCTAATCCTATCCTGTGTGATACTGACTGCTGAGCCGTGTATCTAATCCTATCCTGTGTGATACTGACTGCTGAGCCGTGTATCTAATCCTCTCCTGTGTGATACTGACTGCTGAGCTGTGTATCTAATCCTCTCCTGTGTGATACTGCCTGCTGAGCTGTGTATCTAATCCTCTCCTGTGTGATACTGACTGCTGAGCAGTGTATCTAATCCTCTCCTGTGTGAAACTGACTGCTGAGCTGTGTATCTAATCCTCTCCTGTGTGATACTGCCTGCTGAGCCGTGTATCTAATCCTCTCCTGTGTGATGCTGACTGCTGAGCCGTGTATCTAAACCTATCCTGTGTGACACTGACTGCTGAGCCGTGTATCTAATCCTATGCTGTGATACTGTCTGCTGAGCCGTGTATCTAATCCTCTCCTGTGTGATACTGACTGCTGAGCCGTGTATCTAATCCTCTCCTGTGATACTGTCTGCTGAGCCGTGTATCTAATCCTCTCCTGTGTGATGCTGACTGCTGAGCCGTGTATCTAATCCTATCCTGTGTGATACTGACTGCTGAGCTGTGTATCTAATCCTCTCCTGTGTGATGCTGACTGCTGAGCCGTGTATCAAATCCTATCCTGTGTGATACTGACTGCTGAGCCATGTATCTAATCCTATCCTGTGATACTGTCTGCTGAGCCGTGTATCTAATCCTCTCCTGTGTGATACTGACTGCTGAGCCGTGTATCTAATCCTCCCCTGTGTGGTACTGACTGCTGAGCCGTGTATCTAATCCTCTCCTGTGTGATACTGTATGCTGAGCCGTGTATCTAATCCTCTCCTGTGTGATACTGCCTGCTGAGCCGTGTATCTAATCCTCCCCTGTGTGATACTGCCTGCTGAGCCGTGTATCTAATCCTCTCCTGTGTGATACTGACTGCTGAGCCGTGTATCTAATCCTCTCCTGTGTGATACTGACTGCTGAGCCGTGCATCTAATCCTCTCCTGTATGATACTGTCTGCTGAGCCGTGTATCTAATCCTCCCCTGTGTGATACTGCCTGCTGAGCCATGTATCTAATCCTCTCCTGTGTGATACTGACTGCTGAGCTGTGTATCTAATCCTCTCCTGTGTGATACTGACTGCTGAGCCGTGTATCTAATCCTCTCCTGTGTGATACTGACTGCTGAGCCGTGTATCTAATCCTCTCCTGTGATACTGTCTGCTGAGCCGTGTATCTAATCCTCTCCTGTGTGATGCTGACTGCTGAGCCGTGTATCTAATCCTATCCTGTGTGATACTGACTGCTGAGCTGTGTATCTAATCCTCTCCTGTGTGATGCTGACTGCTGAGCCGTGTATCAAATCCTATCCTGTGTGATACTGACTGCTGAGCCATGTATCTAATCCTATCCTGTGATACTGTCTGCTGAGCCGTGTATCTAATCCTCTCCTGTGTGATACTGACTGCTGAGCCGTGTATCTAATCCTCCCCTGTGTGGTACTGACTGCTGAGCCGTGTATCTAATCCTCTCCTGTGTGATACTGTATGCTGAGCCGTGTATCTAATCCTCTCCTGTGTGATACTGCCTGCTGAGCCGTGTATCTAATCCTCCCCTGTGTGATACTGCCTGCTGAGCCGTGTATCTAATCCTCTCCTGTGTGATACTGACTGCTGAGCCGTGTATCTAATCCTCTCCTGTGTGATACTGACTGCTGAGCCGTGCATCTAATCCTCTCCTGTATGATACTGTCTGCTGAGCCGTGTATCTAATCCTCCCCTGTGTGATACTGCCTGCTGAGCCATGTATCTAATCCTCTCCTGTGTGATACTGACTGCTGAGCTGTGTATCTAATCCTCTCCTGTGTGATACTGACTGCTGAGCCGTGTATCTAATCCTCTCCTGTGTGATACTGACTGCTGAGCCGCGTATCTAATCCTATCCTGTGTGATACTGACTGCTGAGCCGTGTATCTAATCCTATCCTGTGTGATACTGACTGCTGAGCCGTGTATCTAATCCTCTCCTGTGTGATACTGACTGCTGAGCCGTGTATCTAATCCTCTCCTGTGTGATACTGACTGATGAGCCGTGTATCTAATCCTCTCCTGTGTGATACTGACTGCTGAGCCGTGTATCTAATCCTCTCCTGTGTGATACTGACTGCTGAGCCGTGTATCTAATCCTCTCCTGTGTGATACTGACTGATGAGCCGTGTATCTAATCCTCTCCTGTGTGATACTGACTGCTGAGCCGTGTATCTAATCCTATCCTGTGTGATACTGACTGCTGAGCCGTGTATCTAATCCTATCCTGTGTGATACTGACTGCTGAGCCGTGTATCTAATCCTATCCTGTGTGATACTGACTGCTGAGCCGTGTATCTAATCCTCTCCTGTGTGATACTGACTGCTGAGCTGTGTATCTAATCCTCTCCTGTGTGATACTGCCTGCTGAGCTGTGTATCTAATCCTCTCCTGTGTGATACTGACTGCTGAGCAGTGTATCTAATCCTCTCCTGTGTGAAACTGACTGCTGAGCTGTGTATCTAATCCTCTCCTGTGTGATACTGCCTGCTGAGCCGTGTATCTAATCCTCTCCTGTGTGATGCTGACTGCTGAGCCGTGTATCTAAACCTATCCTGTGTGACACTGACTGCTGAGCCGTGTATCTAATCCTATGCTGTGATACTGTCTGCTGAGCCGTGTATCTAATCCTCTCCTGTGTGATACTGACTGCTGAGCCGTGTATCTAATCCTCTCCTGTGATACTGTCTGCTGAGCCGTGTATCTAATCCTCTCCTGTGTGATGCTGACTGCTGAGCCGTGTATCTAATCCTATCCTGTGTGATACTGACTGCTGAGCTGTGTATCTAATCCTCTCCTGTGTGATGCTGACTGCTGAGCCGTGTATCAAATCCTATCCTGTGTGATACTGACTGCTGAGCCATGTATCTAATCCTATCCTGTGATACTGTCTGCTGAGCCGTGTATCTAATCCTCTCCTGTGTGATACTGACTGCTGAGCCGTGTATCTAATCCTCCCCTGTGTGGTACTGACTGCTGAGCCGTGTATCTAATCCTCTCCTGTGTGATACTGTATGCTGAGCCGTGTATCTAATCCTCTCCTGTGTGATACTGCCTGCTGAGCCGTGTATCTAATCCTCCCCTGTGTGATACTGCCTGCTGAGCCGTGTATCTAATCCTCTCCTGTGTGATACTGACTGCTGAGCCGTGTATCTAATCCTCTCCTGTGTGATACTGACTGCTGAGCCGTGCATCTAATCCTCTCCTGTATGATACTGTCTGCTGAGCCGTGTATCTAATCCTCCCCTGTGTGATACTGCCTGCTGAGCCATGTATCTAATCCTCTCCTGTGTGATACTGACTGCTGAGCTGTGTATCTAATCCTCTCCTGTGTGATACTGACTGCTGAGCCGTGTATCTAATCCTCTCCTGTGTGATACTGACTGCTGAGCCGTGTATCTAATCCTCTCCTGTGATACTGTCTGCTGAGCCGTGTATCTAATCCTCTCCTGTGTGATGCTGACTGCTGAGCCGTGTATCTAATCCTATCCTGTGTGATACTGACTGCTGAGCTGTGTATCTAATCCTCTCCTGTGTGATGCTGACTGCTGAGCCGTGTATCAAATCCTATCCTGTGTGATACTGACTGCTGAGCCATGTATCTAATCCTATCCTGTGATACTGTCTGCTGAGCCGTGTATCTAATCCTCTCCTGTGTGATACTGACTGCTGAGCCGTGTATCTAATCCTCCCCTGTGTGGTACTGACTGCTGAGCCGTGTATCTAATCCTCTCCTGTGTGATACTGTATGCTGAGCCGTGTATCTAATCCTCTCCTGTGTGATACTGCCTGCTGAGCCGTGTATCTAATCCTCCCCTGTGTGATACTGCCTGCTGAGCCGTGTATCTAATCCTCTCCTGTGTGATACTGACTGCTGAGCCGTGTATCTAATCCTCTCCTGTGTGATACTGACTGCTGAGCCGTGCATCTAATCCTCTCCTGTATGATACTGTCTGCTGAGCCGTGTATCTAATCCTCCCCTGTGTGATACTGCCTGCTGAGCCATGTATCTAATCCTCTCCTGTGTGATACTGACTGCTGAGCTGTGTATCTAATCCTCTCCTGTGTGATACTGACTGCTGAGCCGTGTATCTAATCCTCTCCTGTGTGATACTGACTGCTGAGCCGTGTATCTAATCCTATCCTGTGTGATACTGACTGCTGAGCCGTGTGTCTAATCCTATCCTGTGTGATACTGCCTGCTGAGCCGTGTATCTAATCCTCTCCTGTGTGATACTGACTGCTGAGCCGTGTATCTAATCCTATCCTGTGTGATACTGACTGCTGAGCTGTGTATCTAATCCTCTCCTGTGTGATACTGACTGCAGAGCTGTGTATCTAATCCTCTCTTGTGTGATACTGTCTGCTGAGCCGTGTATCTAATCCTATCCCATGTAATACTGTCTGCAGAGCTGAGTATCTAATCCTATCCTGTGTGATACTGTCTGCTGAGCCATGTATCTAATCCTATCCCGTGTGATACTGCTCTCCTGAAATACTCTGTGCTGCTGTCACCCTGCTGGTTTTATGTGTGATCTACATGGTGGTATGAACTATAGGGCGGCATTATGTGTGAAGTATATGGTGGTATTATGTGAGAACACTATGGCAGTATTATCTGCTAAAACCATTCTAGGGTGGCTCTGGCTGAGCACCTGCACACGGGTCAGGGGTAATAGTTAGGTGCAGTCAGGGGAGGGCTGGTAAGGCAGCTGAAGAGAGGGGTCTCATTTTTATCGTTACTGTATGGCTCCATTCCCCCCCAGCCTGCTTCCCAGCGTCACCCCGGACTGCGCCTGTCGCCTCGCTTTCACACGTCACCAGGACATGATCTGAGGAGGGGAATGGGGTCTTTGCATGCAAAGTCTGGATCAGAACAGGCCACCAATCAGCAGAAATGTTTCCTGGATTTCTGTGGTGCTGTCACCCTGCTCCTCCCCCATATATCTCCCTCTGTGCCCCCCATAGACCAGCACACTGCTCTCCTGAATTACTCTGTGCTGCTGTCACTCTGCTCCCTCAACCACCATATATCTCCCTCTGTGCCCCCCATAGACCAGCGCACTGCTCTCCTGAAATACTCTGTGCTGCTGTCACCCTGCTCCTCCCCCATATATCTCTCTGTGCCCCCCATAGACCAGCACACTGCTCTCCTGAAATACTCTGTGCTGCTGTAACCCTGCTCCTCCCCCATATATCTCCCTCTGTGCCCCCCATAGACCAGCACACTGCTCTCCTGAAATACTCTGTGCTGCTGTCACCCTGCTCCTCCCCCATACATCTCCCTCTGTGCCCCCCATAGACCAGCGCACTGCTCTCCTGAAATACTCTGTGCTGCTGTCACCCTGCTCCTCCCCCATACATCTCCCTCTATGCCCCCCATAGACCAGCACACTGCTCTCCTGAAATACTCTGTGCTGCTGTCACCCTGCTCCTCCCCCATATGTCTCCCTCTGTGCCCCCCATAGACCAGCGCACTGCTCTCATGAAATACTCTGTGCTGCTGTAACCCTGTTCCTCCCCCATATATCTCCCTCTGTCCCCCCCATAGACCAGCACACTGCTCTCCTGAAATACTCTGTGCTGCTGTCACCCTGCTCCTCCCCATATATCTCTCTCTGTGCCCCCCATAGACCAGCACACTGCTCTCCTGAAATACTCTGTGCTGCTGTCACCCTGCTCCTCCCCATATATCTCCCTCTGTGCCCCCCATAGACCAGCACACTGCTCTCCTGAAATACTCTGTGGTGCTGTCACCCTGCTCCTCCCCCATATATCTCCCTCTGTGCCCCCCATAGACCAGCACACTGCTCTCCTGAAATACTCTGTGCTGCTGTCTCCCTGCTCCTCCCCATATATCTCCCTCTGTGCCCCCCATAGACCAGCACACTGCTCTCCTGAAATACTCTGTGCTGCTGTCACCCTGCTCCTCCCCATATATCTCTCTCTGTGCCCCCCATAGACCAGCGCACTGCTTTCCTGAAATACTCTGTGGTGCTGTCACCCTGCTCCTCCCCCATATATCTCCCTCTGTGCCCCCCATAGACCAGCACACTGCTCTCCTGAAATACTCTGTGCTGCTGTCACCCTGCTCCTCCCCATATCTCTCTCTCTGTGCCCCCCATAGACCAGCGCACTGCTTTCCTGAAATACTCTGTGGTGCTGTCACCCTGCTCCTCCCCCATATATCTCCCTCTGTGCCCCCCATAGACCAGCACACTGCTCTCCTGAAATACTCTGTGCTGCTGTCACCCTGCTCCTCCCCATATATCTCTCTCTGTGCCCCCCATAGACCAGCACACTGCTCACCTGAAATACTCTGTGGTGCTGTCACCCTGCTCCTCCCCCATATATCTCCCTCTGTGCCCCCCATAGACCAGCACACTGCTCTCCTGAAATACTCTGTGCTGCTGTCACCCTGCTCCTCCCCCATATATCTCCCTCTGTGTCCCCCATAGACCAGCACACTGCTCTCCTGAAATACTCTGTGCTGCTGTCACCCTGCTCCTCCCCCATATATCTCCCTCTGTGCCCCCCATAGACCAGCGCACTGCTCTCCTGAAATACTCTGTGCTGCTGTCACCCTGCTCCTCCCCATATATCTCCCTCTGTGCCCCCCATAGACCAGCACACTGCTCTCCTGAAATACTCTGTGCTGCTGTCACCCTGCTCCCAGAATCCTTGCTGCCTGCCATCCTCAGTGACCGAAGACCCCATTCCTCTCCTCAGATCCTGTCCTGGCGATGTGTGAAAGCGAGGCGACAGGGGCCTGATATATGGTGGAAGGAGCAGAGTGACAGCAGCACAAAGTATTTCAGGAGAGCAGTGTGCTGGTCTATGGGGGGCACCCTGTTCGGTGCCAGGGATTGTACATAGACTGCTGTGTTTTATACACATGGATGGACTGTCTGCTCCACAGAAATCCAGGAAACATTTCTGCTGATTGATGGCCTGTTCTGATCCAGACTTTACATGCAAAGACAGTCAGTAACTTTGCAGGCCCCATCAAAATGGCGGCTCACTGTGTTCCTAGATGTCATAGGTTTTTGTGCCAGATTTCAGTAGCTGCTCCCCCTAGTGTTAACAAGTGGAAATGCCAAACTTTTTAAAATTATTTTTCATATTTTGCAAAATTAAAAACAAATGATAATATTTTTTAAGAAAATGTAAACATTAATTCTTTACATTTTTTCAATTGCTGAAAAAAATTTTTTGGGATGGCACCTTCCCTTTAAGCTTTTTCTTTTAATAAAGTCTGGAGATTTAAAAGCTGGATCTCATTTTCCACTTTTTGGGGGGATTTTTCTGTATGTAGCCACACGTATCCCTGCTTCATCACCCTTTGGGACGTTCGGATGAGCATGCTCAGCCTCCACTCCACTATGGGACTGCTGGAAATAGCAGAGCGCTGCAATCTGCAGTCCCAAAGACAATGAATATGTATCTGTCACAGGTTTACCATGACAGAGAGGAACCAGAAGACCACAGCATCTGATTTCTCCTACTCCTGCACTGATTAGGTTGAAGGTTGTTGGTGGTTATTGGAGAAGGTGTTTGGTGGATTTATCTGTGACTGTTGTTAGGTTTTGAGTGTGAGATAATTCCCTTTCTTCTCCTACTTTGGTTTAACCCCATCCTCCACTCCCCTTTGCATCCCTCTGTTATTTGTATGCATATATTTGTATGTTTGGTATTTTTCATTACCCCGTTCATATTACCTTGCTAGTCTGGTTGGTGTACTATGGTACACTACTACTCTCTGGGGTGGGGGAAGGGTACAGACTGAGGGTGGATTCAGGAGTTAAGGCAAGGTACATGGCCCCGGCGTCTTCACCATTAGAAGTAATCCAAGGAACAGGATGAGCTAGGGCGCCCCTAGCGTTAGGGAAATGGAAAGGAGCTCCTAGTACTGGGACACCCGAGAACAGAGTTGTGACAGTATCTTTTTGAAAATAATGTAAAACAAAATAAAACAATAACCACTAATTTAAATTCACAATGAAAAAAAATAAAGCAATTTTATTAAAAATCTATCCAAAATCCTTAAAAAAAAGTTATGTCCTAATTGAATTTCAGCTTTATCTACAGCAAGACAACTACAAGTTATAACCTAGCATAAAGTGACCGTAACCTAACAAAGGTGAATCAATTACTTTGGCGTTCTTCTCCCACCCCCTCCACGCTCATTAAAATGTATGAGGTCAGTATTATTAAATCTTCTAATGGGATAGATCCACCAAATGATTAAGAATTTTTTTTTTTTAATCAATCTACGTTGATTTAACCCAGAATGACAGGTAGGAAATAGTGTGTCCCGCTTGCTCTCTCAAGTCGCCTACACTCGCACTAGTCTATTTTCCATCATACACATGAGTTCTCTTTCTTCTCCGACGCTTGAATATCTCATACTGTTTCGTTGGCTGATGAAATGCCGTTTCACCTTCTCCAACTTGGTTTGATCAGTGATTTCCTGTGAAGCACAATGAATGTTACATTAGACTGTTCAAAGTCAGTTGGTGCACCATCTGTTATTCCAGGATTGGAAACACCAAGTAGCAGACATCAACAGTATAAGGGAAGCAGCTCTCTCCGATCTTCATCAGAATATTCATATTCACACAATGCCTGGGAGAACTGATTTTTTCGTCAAAAATTATTTATTTATTTTTTTTTTTCACGGAACGCGTGTGACGACAAGTTACTTTTGAGAAATATGCAGAGATTCCTCCGAGGATTGATACAGAACAGGTCGCCTCCGGGTTCTGCTTCAGCTCATCGTCGTCACGTGAATGCTCTTCGTTGTAACTTTATTTGTCTCTTGTAAAACAGTTTTTATTTCTTTTACCCCCAGAAAAAATTTAATCACTTCTTATGTAAAGTAAAAATACTTTAAGGTAAATAATTTGTAAATCCATATTTTAAGACCTAGCAAACTAGAATTTACGGTTCAAGATTTTGCTAAATGTCTGTTTTTAGGGTAGAGAATAGAAAACTTCAGTTTTAACAAAGGAGAAACTTGTATTTATTTCTTATTTGTAGAGACGAGTAAATAGTTCCATAACGGATCAAATTAGTTATGAATTTCCCAAAAATGTCAAATTCTGGCAAATCTGAAATTTTTGGGATTCATTTTGCTGTACTCTCTTAAGGTTTGGAAAGAGGTTGAAACAATAAAATCATATTCACCTTTCTTAGACCATCCCCTGTCCCTCTGTTGTCTCTCTTGCAGATCCTTGGTCCACCACCCCAGGTTTTGGTTCTTCTGGTACCCTCTCCCACCATTGAGGCCAGTAAATGGCCACACTCAGTTTTTATAGGAGCTGAGGACACATGTCATTGTCGTCGATGCCCTCCCTATGTTATTTTGTGATGCTAATAATTGGCCTTAGTACCAGAAAGGAGCCCTGGAGGAACCAAAGACCGGCACTGCAGAGCTGTGGTAAGGCAGCATAATGACAGGTGAGAGGCTAGGACAGGTGAGTATCATGTATTTTATTATTTTTTAACCCCTTTTCTCTCCTTTATTATGCTTTGGGTTTAGTAGAGACGTTTTTGGATAAGTAACATCCTTTCCCGGTGATCGGTCAATTTGACAAAATTTGCTCAGATCAAAATAACTGTACTCCAAATCAAAAGAATCTAGAAGGAATTTTGGGAGATTTGCTTATCTCTGTTTAAGTATAAGTGCTTCAATGCAAGACTCCTTCTGTCTGCACTTTCAAGAATAGGAAGTATCTGTCTGATTTCATCGTCAGCCATGTTACCGCTCAGAGGGTTTATTTGTCTATCAACGGTCAACTCAAAAGATTCTGCCCCTTCCTTCATCAGCACTTCTGGACAATCAAGAGCCCTCCTCATCCATCCTACAGGGTTGAAAACAGTTTCATTAGTTTGTTATTACTAGGAATGAGCGAGCACTAAAATGCTCGGGTGCTCGTTTCTTGAACCAAGCAATTCCTAATAGGTGCATGTGTGGCACCCCTGAGGGTTCAGTCACCACAGAGGTACTGGACCTCACCCAGAGGTGTGGTACCCCATTCTCAGGTAAAGAGGGAACACCACCCAGGACTCGAACGCCTGCACTCAACACAACACTACAGTAGCAGGGCCTTCTGTCATCCCTGTCATCACGACTGCTGCTGGTTGTGCAGTTAAGTTCAGGGATCTGCAATCTGCATAGTTACCAACTTCTCTGATTTTCTGAGACTTAGCTTGTTATTTATTTTTTCCTCCTCGGTGACCCATTCATAACAGCCACCCGGGGGGCCCATTCCAGTATTGGAGAGACCAGGTTACCGGCCCCCTAGTCTAGTGGAGAAATCATCAGACTCAACTAGCAAGCTGGAGGCAGAGGCACCTATAAGTACCACAGCCACAGGTCACAGTTGTCTTCGCCAGAAAGGCAGCCATAAGGGAGCAAGGGAACGCAAAGAGGACGTTACCCAACAAGGTCTGGGGCTGCTGGCCTGGGACACTGACTGTGAGGTGTTGGGCAGGAGAAGCCGTAAGCCAACACAGTGAGATGGCCAGGAGAGGCATATACGGAAAGGAGTCCTGGGCAGGTGTATCCTGATCTACCTGGGAGCTTGCTGGATCCCTCACCTGGAGCACGCAGCGCCAAGCGGGCACCAGGGCACACAAGAACAGTGAGTAAACCTTTGGAACTGCACCCAGCTGTGTCCTCTAATTATTCCTGCATCACCTACCCAACTCTGCTACATCTATCATCATTACCTCGAACATTTACATACCAACTGCCCTGGGACAAAGGTCTACCCATGGAGAGCTTAACCATCTCTGCTACCCTATCATCATCCCAGAGGATCTGCATTGCAGCGTCGGTCCCCTGACCGATTGCTACGGGTTTCATCACAAACATTTTATTACAAACTTTATTTATCCCTTTTCCACTATCTCCCCTTTTATTGGACACCCAGGGCCACGGACCGGGTCACTGCTGCTGTGACACTGCCCCTTTAAGAATCGGCTTGGTACCGAGTATCCCCACTGCCCTGGCGGGTGATCCACCTGCTTGTTTTGAGTAACAAGTATAATGGAAATCAATGGGTAAGCCAAACTTTTTTTCCAGCAGACCCTCCAAGGAGGTCTAGAGGGCAATGAAAATGTTCAAATAGATGGGAAAAGTGCTGAATGGAAGGAGAACAGCATGGGGAAGACCTCTGGAAGCATCTCTGACTCCCAGATCGCTGCTGAGAACAATGGTGTCACACTTTTACTCCACTTTAAGGACTGACAATAAAACATTAATATCCTATGGGTGAGCATTATGATACTGATACATTTTAAACAAGTTTTAGGAGGCTTTTAGAGCTGCAAAATTTACCCAACAAGATGTAATACCCTATGAATGAGTAATAAAATACCAATCAATTTTGAAGAAGTTTTTTGAGGGTTATTTACCAAGGAAATGTACTCTAGACCACAGAATAGTCTATGGATGATCAATACAATAATGATAAAATTTGAAATAATTTTTTGAGGGTTATATACCAATGAAATGTACCCAATAACACGTAATACCGTACGGCTGAGAAATGTAACCCAACATAATTTTTAAACTTTTTTTTGTGCTACAGATCCCTAAAATGTACCCCAGAACATGGAATAGTGTATGGGTAAGAAATGTGAAGAAACAAGCAAAATTTTCAAATACTTTTTTCTACTGTTATATACCAACAAAAAGTGACATAAAACACGTAATACTGTATGGATGAGTAAGCTAATCCTGACCTGTTTTATACTCTTTTTGTAAGTTTTATATAGCACCGTAATGCAACAATAATCGTGTTAAACTGTATGGATGAGTCATTGAATCCATAAAAAGATTTTGAACAAAAACATTTTGAAAGTGTAGTTAATGTACTTATACAGCCATAAAGGCAGTGCAGAAAGTGCAAAGCCAGACAGAAATTATGAGAAAGGTCATCCATAGACTCCTGAAAGGCAACAACTAAATATTGAATATTACAAATATTTTATGTGCTGCTGTCATCTGGTCGTGTGGAAAAGTTTGGTCTAATCCACGCTTTTCTCATTTTTATGAGAGTGAGCCTATCTGCATTCTCTGCTGACAGGCGAAAGTGCTTGTCTGTTATGATCCCCCCAGGGATACTTAAAAACCCACTCATACATGCTAGCATGTATGCTAGCAGCAGGGCAAAATAACACCTTCAAGGCATAGAGGGACAGCTCATGCCAGGTATCCAGCTTTGAGACCTAATAGTTGAAAGTTGCAGTGGAATTAGGGAGTATGTTGGTTTTGTCTGCCAGGTATTGCTTCACAATCTTTAAAAAACTTTTACCTCCTTGTCAAAAATACCAGGTCATCAGGCCCTGGGCGCTCAGCTGGTGTCATAGTGTAGGAGGAGAGGTCGCCGCTGAGTACCCGGGTCGGAACCGAGGGGACTGTCTTCTAGGTTCCTGGGGTATCTGTTTCCAGGGAGCAGAGCTAGGGGATGGACCGCTGAGACTGACAGGGCAGTTGGGGGAGGAGTCCAGAGAAGAGGGGCGGAGAGGGCCAGACTGTGTGAGTCAGCAGAACGAGAGAGAAGGAGGTGGAGACTTGGTGAGGGCCAGAGAGTGAGAGCCACGAGCAGCTACCAGAGAGGAGGACAGCGACAGGAGGGAGACTCTCGGTGGACCGCAGGGAGACGGCGCTGAGCTTACTGACAAAAGAAGGCTGCTGCCTCACTCCAGCTCTCGGCTGCGGCCTACTCGCAGCTGACGCTGCCTCACTCCAGCCCACAGCTTCGGCCTCCTCGCTGCTGCCCACAGCCACAGCCACCTCTGAACTACCAAGTTGAGCACATGTGCCAAGCATGGTACATGAGTGAGCTTGCCAAGCTTCACAGCCACCACCAGGTTACACCCATTATCACATATGATCAAGCCTGGTTTGGAGGTTCAGTGGCAAAAACCACAGATCTGTCAGGTCTTTAATTCCTTTAAGTAACTCTGCCATGGTGTGCTGTTTGTCTCCTAGACAAATTAGCTTCAACAAAGCCTGTTGCAGCTTTGCTGAGTTAGTGCTGCAGAGCTCCCAGCTTCCGGCTCATGTGGACGACGTGCTTTGAGATACCACATCGGAATGGAGGATGAGGAGAAGCAGATAAGGGTGCAGGAACTGCTTTAGGAGATGTAGGAAACCCTGATAGAAGTAGGGATAGCAAATCTCAGCCTTGGGAGCACATGCACTGTGCCAGGGTGTGACTTGACCCCCGCCTCCACAATGATCACCCAGTGTGCCATCAAGGAAATGTAGCATCTCTGGCCACAAATGCTTGTCCACATGTCAGTCATTAAGTGGACAATGCTGTTAAGTGTGTTAGTAAGGGCATGGGATGCTACAAGGTGGGGTCGCCACACCTGGAGAAAAAGTGGCGACTGGGGACGGAGTACCAAGGGACACCTGCCGCCATTAGTTGGCAGAAATTCTCCATGTCTACCAGACTAAATGGCGACATTTCCATGGCAACCAGTTTGGAAATGTGCCCGTTTAGCATTTGGGCCTGTGGGTGGGGGTCTGGGTACTTTCTTTTTCATTCCAAGGCCTAGGGTGTTATGGTGTAAGGGGGGTGCTGTTATGGACAGTAAGAGACATGATGCACTTTAAGAGACAGCACCCACCCGCTTGTTTGGTGTGATGGAATGCTCTGCTCCCCCTGCAAAAGACTGTGTTATGAACTGCCCAAGACTGGAGAGGGGAGGAGTTAAGCCTGTGAGAGGGAGAGAGAGAAGAAACTGCTGCTGAGAATGGCTGTGCTTGTAGCTGTGTAAAAGGTCTCACAGCCTGGATGTTTTGGACTTGTAAAACTGAACAGACCCTTCAGGTGTAGCAAAGTTCATTGTTTGGATTAGCCTGTTTGAAATATATTGATCCTGTAATAGTTGGAGCACCATGCTATTTGATGGCCCAGCTAAAGAATACAAACTCTTGTCAAATTATCTTTTGCCACTACATACCCCTGTTTGCACCTTCCTTATCCACGTCATTCCTTGCCTTCCAATAAATTTACCCTTTGTTGTTTGCACCTCATCTTGTGTACCGTAGTCTCCCTGCACCGTGGTGGTTCCCCGGCCATCGCTTCATAGGAACAGCTGAATGCTGTGTGGGGAAGGTGACTTGATGGACAGACTTGACTGGAGGAAGAGGGGATGGTTTGTGCACTATAGACGGAGATTGGCAATGACAAAAGGGTAACAACTGGGGAAGATAGAAAAGGGAATGCAATACCTGGATTTGACCACAAGATGGCAGGGGGAGCGTAGTTTAGGACTTAACAGCAGCTTAAGGCTATAGAAACCGCTTAGTCATGGGGGGCGTGGAGATAGGAACCCAGGAGGGGATCTCCCAAGGAGGGAGATAAATAGAACAGGAGTGGGTTCCAGAGAGTTCTAGTCCCTGGAGGAGCTAAGGAGCAGAAGACTGACAATGGTGGAGAGCTTGACCAGGGGACTGACAGGAAGAGACAGTCAGGGGGGTGGCCCTGACATCAAGCACCGCAGGACAGACGAGGCCCCAGGGGTACCGATTGGACGACGACATCGGGCAGGTGAAGCGCTGGCGGTAGATAGGTCTAGGACAGCCCCAGCGAAAGATCCGCAAGGAACGTCACTACGACTGAAGGAAAGGTGAAGGTATCTGGGCCTGAGTACGGAGAGCTGTAAAGGAACTGCGGTGTATGGCTATGGTCGTCAGGAGGACAGCCAATAAAACCCGGACCTGTTGCAACTGAAATCTGCCTCCGTCTCGTCTCTGTGTCGGTTGTGCGTGGTAAGCAGTGGACCACCCCCCAATCCTGGCCCCTACCACAGCTGGACTGGGACAAGGATTTGGTAGTACCTGATGATGATAAGTCAGACTGTGCAAGGATAGTTGTAGGGTAGGAGGCATATGCACCAGTGTTTTGAACAAGTGAAGCACCTAGCACAGGGGAAGAAGCAGTGATGTCTCTCAATGGCACCAATCGTGGACCCAGGCGTTTGGTCCACCAAGTTCACCTTAGATGACATGTGTCTGATCATGATATTGGTGGTTAGGCTCTTAGTGGTTAGGTCGCTGCAGATCTTTGTCACAGGTTGCAAATGGCTATTTTGTTTGTCTCACAACTCTGTTTAAAAAAGTCCCAGACTGGGGAACACCTAACCCTTTGACAGAGAAATTCAGGAGTGTCGATGCTCGGCAGAACAGTTGCCCACCTTCTTCCTCTGGTCACCCCACTGCCTCTTCCTGTCTGTTTCAGTGCTGCTGATCTCTCGACCTCAGCGCTGCTGGTCTCGCTCTGCAAGCCAGTTTCCCAGGTTGGGTCTGAGACGTCGTCATCCACTACCTCGTCTTCCAGCATCGCACCCTGTGGTGGATGGATATGGGCGGAGGGTCACCCGGAGAAGGTTCTGTCTGACCTACTGAAGATGCTCTTTGAACGATTCTTACTTATTGTCTGGCAAGAGAAGAATGCTTGATAGCCCTAATTAGTAATCTGGTAATTGGGTATCATGTCAGTTGTCATGTAGCTGCCGGCATCGAAGGAGAACACATCTGAATGCCTTTTTTTCCTCCATATTGTCTCAGTTTAGCATTGCCATTTGTTCGGAAAGCCGCTCATGCAGAATATGATAGCCCTGGGGTGCAATTAATTTAAGCGTTTACGACTTGATAGGAACCAAGTATTATCATGTGTGCACCGAAGGTCAGATGATGCCACAATTTACACTTTTGTTGTAAAAAAAAAAAATTAAAATTAGCAATTAACGCAAATATGTTAATTAACATATGGATAGTTTACCCTGCTTGAACTAATGAGGAAAAGCATATTTTGCCATATGTAAGCTTTCCGGAAAGTGAGAAATTAAAACTATTTCCGCTTTTTCTGTTGCTGACAAAGTTGGACTTTTTGAAAAAGTGTTTCCATGTCAAGATGACTTTTTCATTCCCATAAAAATATAAACCAGAATTTTCTGTACCTTATAATCAATTTTGCACCAGTAGATCCCTAGTAGCTGTGCCATGTAAAGTGAGGTTTAGTTACCCTTGAAGTATACTTTAGATAACTGTCGTCAACACAGCACTAATATGGAACTGTCCCATTTCTTATGCTCTATAACGTTACATCCACTTATTATCTATAGGTGGTTCCTTTACATCAACATTCTGCCAGTATTATAGGTGTTGGAACTTTCATTGCCTTAATTCCCATTTTGTATTATGTCTGTAATTGTACAATGGCTTGCCTGCCCTGAACTAAAAACTTGCTTCACTATTATGCATGTGTACAAGCAGGAGAGTAAAAGCAGAGAAAAAAAGATCCCTCTTCATTTTCTATATAGAGAGCACTAAGCCCACTCAGTATAGAAAGACATAGCCCCGGTCCCACTTCCTGTAGAGACTCAAAGACTCACACCTACTTCCTGTAGAGAGACAAATACTAAACCCCACTTACTGTAGAAAGAGAAGGAACTGGTTTCATTTCCAATAGATAGACAAAGGCATGGCCTCTGTCCTGTAGAGAGACATTGATCAACCCCACTTCCTGTAGAAAAACAAGGACCTGGTCCCACTTCTTGTACAGGGACAAAGAAGACTAATCACCATTTTCTGTAAAAACATAAGGCTCAGGTCCCACTTCCTAGAGAGAAACAAAGACCTGCAACCCACTTCAAGTAGAGACATAGACCCACCTCACTTTCTTTAGAGAGAAAAAGACCTGCCTCTACTCTCAGACCTAACCCCATTTCCTGTACAGAGACAAAGACCAACCCCAACGTCCTGTAATAGAAAAAGTAAATTTCTCACCAGCGTTGCCATTAGTTTGCCGACCGTGCTCCATGTATCGATCAGAAGGTGCCAAATCCAGCCGGCAGAGTCAGCACAATCAGGAAAGAAGAAAGGAAGTTCAGCACAACCGTTCGTCGGTAAAAAAAAAAATTCCATCTTATTAGTGATCCGTTAAAATCAGAAGAAAAAAGTTGAAGAAAATGTTAAAAACTCTTACGTGTTTCAACTGGAACAACCGTCCTTAATCATAGCTATGATCTCCCTGTAGAAAGACCAGGACTCAGCCCCACTTCCAGTAGAGAGACAAAGACCACCCCACACCTCCTAAAGAGAGACAAAGACCCGCTCTCACTTCAAGTAGAGAAACAAAGACTCTCCTCACTTTATTTAGCAAGACAAAGACACAACTCCACTTCCTGTAGAGAAATAATGATTTGGGTGCCACTTGCTGTTCAGGGACAAAGACCTGACGAACTTCCTGTAGAAAGACAAAGACCTAGTTCCACTTCCTGTAGAGAGATAAAGTCCCGCTCCCCACTGCTTGTAGATAGACAAAGACCCATCTTACTTTCTTTAACGTGACAGACATTCCTCCTTTTCCTTAACCCTTTCACGACCAGAGGTATTTCCGTTTTTTTGTTTTTTGCTCCCCTTCTTCCCAGAGCGATACATTTTTTATCTTTTGGTCAAAATGGCCATATGAGGGTTTGTTTTTTTTGTGGGATAAGTTGTATTGTTGAGCAACACCATTGGTTTTAACGTATCACGTACTGGAAAATGGTCAAAAAAATCCAAATGCAGTGAAATTGCCAAAAAAGTGAAATTCCACAGTTTTTTTTTTACCATGTTCACTAAATGCTAAAACTGACCTGCCATTATAATTCTTCAGGTCATTATGAGTTCAAACATTTCTAGGTTCTTTTTTATTTAAGTGGTAAAAAAAATTCCAAACTTTGATTAAAAAAAATGGCGCCATTTTCCGAGACCGGTAGCATATCCATTTTTTGTGATCTTGGGCTTGGTGAGTGCTTATTTCTTGCGCGACTAGCTGATGTTTTTATTGATACCATTTTGGAATATATACGATCTTTTGATTGTCCGTTATTACATTTTATTACAATGTATCGGGGACCAAAAAACCATAATTCTGACGTTTTTGAATTTTTTCGCATTATGCCGCTTAGCGATCAAGTCAATTTTTTATATTGATAGATCTGGCGATTCTGAACCTGGTGATACCATATATGTGTATTTTCATTTTGTTTGTTTGTTTTATTTTGAATGGAGCAAAAGGGTGGTGATTAGAGTTGAGCGAAACGGGTCGAAAAAATTCAAAAGTCGCCGACTTTTGGCAAAGTCGGGTTTCATGAAACGAAACCCGACCCTAGGATGAGGTCGGCCACGAGGTCGGCGACTTACGCGCCAAAGTCGCGTTTCAAAAGTTTGTTTTGCGCTCTTTTTCAGCCAATCAGGATCCACGGACACTGTGGGCAACGTGATGACATAGGCACGGGTCACCACCATCTTTCAGAAGGGCATGCAAGTGATTGGCTTGCTTTGGTGGGCGTCACAGGGGGTATAAAAGGGCGTGCACGCCGACCGCCATCTTACTTCTGCCGATCTTAGTATAGGGAGAGGTTGCTGCTGATTCTGTAGGGAGAGCGTTAGGCAGGGAAGAAGACAAAAAAACTGCTACTGCTGCTAGCGATTTGGCCTGCACAACACACCAGTCACTGTGTGTGCAGTGCAAGGGGAGGCTATATAGTGGTGTATCAGTGGTGTTGGTTGTTGGGCTGCCTTCAAAGGGTTCCTGACATTCCTGCATTGCTGTTTACCCACTGCTCCGCAAACTGCTTTTTTAAAAGCAATCCCAATTTTTTTTTTTTTGTTCTGCTGAGAAGAAAAAAAAACTGCTTCTGCTGCTAGCAATTTGGCCTGCACAACACACCAGTCACTGTGTGTGCAGTGCAAGGGGAGGCTATATAGTGGTGTATCAGTGGTGTTGGTTGTTGGGCTGCCTTCTAAGGCTTCCTGACATTCCTGCATTGCTGTTTACCCACTGCTCCGCAAACTGCTTTTTTAAAAGCAATCCAATCTCCCTTATCCTCTAGTCACTTTTGTCACAGCTGTGCCATCGAGCCTGTCACATAGCGCTCAGATATTCATTGGGCCTCACACAATCCAAAAGTGTCCAGTGTCCAAAAGTGTGTGCAGAGATTCAAAATCTCCCTTATCCTCTAGTCACTTTTGTCACAGCTGTGCCATCGAGCCTGTCACATAGCGCTCAGATATCAGTGGGCCTCACACAATCCAAAAGTGTCCACTGTCCACAAGTGTGTGCAGAAATTCAAAATCTCCCTTATCCTCTAGTCACTTTTGTCACAGCTGTGCCATCGAGCCTGTCACATAGCGCTCAGATATCAGTGGGCCTCACACAATCCAAAAGTGTCCAGTGTCCAAAAGTGTGTGCAGAGATTCAAAATCTCCCTTATCCTCTAGTCACTTTTGTCACAGCTGTGCCATCGAGCCTGTCACATAGTGCTCAGATATTCATTGGGCCTCACACAATCCAAAAGTGTCCAGTGTCCAAAAGTGTGTGCAGAGATTCAAAATCTCCCTTATCCTCTAGTCACTTTTGTCACAGCTGTGCCATCGAGCCTGTCACATAGCGCTCAGATATCAGTGGGCCTCACACAATCCAAAAGTGTCCACTGTCCACAAGTGTGTGCAGAAATTCAAAATCTCCCTTATCCTCTAGTCACTTTTGTCAAAGCTGTGCCATCGAGCCTGTCACATAGCGCTCAGATATTCATTGGGCCTCACACAATCCAAAAGTGTCCAGTGTCCAAAAGTGTGTGCAGAGATTCAAAATCTCCCTTATCCTCTAGTCACTTTTGTCACAGCTGTGCCATCGAGCCTGTCACATAGCGCTCAGATATCAGTGGGCCTCACACAATCCAAAAGTGTCCACTGTCCACAAGTGTGTGCAGAAATTCAAAATCTCCCTTATCCTCTAGTCACTTTTGTCACAGCTGTGCCATCGAGCCTGTCACATAGCGCTCAGATATCAGTGGGCCTCACACAATCCAAAAGTGTCCAGTGTCCAAAAGTGTGTGCAGAGATTCAAAATCTCCCTTATCCTCTAGTCACTTTTGTCACAGCTGTGCCATCGAGCCTGTCACATAGCGCTCAGATATTCATTGGGCATCACACAATCCAAAAGTGTCCAGTGTCCAAAAGTGTGTGCAGAGATTCAAAATCTCCCTTATCCTCTAGTCACTTTTGTCACAGCTGTGCCATCGAGCCTGTCACATAGCGCTCAGATATCAGTGGGCCTCACACAATCCAAAAGTGTCCAGTGTCCAAAAGTGTGTGCAGAGATTCAAAATCTCCCTTATCCTCTAGTCACTTTTGTCACAGCTATGCCATCGAGCCTGTCACATAGCGCTCAGATATCAGTGGGCCTCACACAATCCAAAAGTGTCCACTGTCCACAAGTGTGTGCAGAAATTCAAAATCTCCCTTATCCTCTAGTCACTTTTGTCACAGCTGTGCCATCGAGCCTGTCACATAGCGCTCAGATATCAGTGGGCCTCACACAATCCAAAAGTGTCCAGTGTCCAAAAGTGTGTGCAAAGATTCAAAATCTCCCTTATCCTCTAGTCACTTTTGTCACAGCTGTGCCATCGAGCCTGTCACATAGCGCTCAGATATTCATTGGGCCTCACACAATCCAAAAGTGTCCAGTGTCCAAAAGTGTGTGCAGAGATTCAAAATCTCCCTTATCCTCTAGTCACTTTTGTCACAGCTGTGCCATCGAGCCTGTCACATAGCGCTCAGATATCAGTGGGCCTCACACAATCCAAAAGTGTCCACTGTCCACAAGTGTGTGCAGAAATTCAAAATCTCCCTTATCCTCTAGTCACTTTTGTCACAGCTGTGCCATCGAGCCTGTCACATAGCGCTCAGATATTCATTGGGCCTCACACAATCCAAAAGTGTCCAGTGTCCAAAAGTGTGTGCAGAGATTCAAAATCTCCCTTATCCTCTAGTCACTTTTGTCACAGCTGTGCCATCGAGCCTGTCACATAGCGCTCAGATATCAGTGGGCCTCACACAATCCAAAAGTGTCCACTGTCCACAAGTGTGTGCAGAAATTCAAAATCTCCCTTATCCTCTAATCACTTTTGTCACAGCTGTGCCATCGAGCCTGTCACATAGCGCTCAGATATCAGTGGGCCTCACACAATCCAAAAGTGTCCACTGTCCACAAGTGTGTGCAGAAATTCAAAATCTCCCTTATCCTCTAGTCACTTTTGTCACAGGTGTGCCATCGAGCCTGTCACATAGCGCTCAGATATCAGTGGGCCTCACACAATCCAAAAGTGTCCAGTGTCCAAAAGTGTGTGCAGAGATTCAAAATCTCCCTTATCCTCTAGTCACTTTTGTCACAGCTGTGCCATCGAGCCTGTCACATAGCGCTCAGATATTCATTGAGCCTCACACAATCCAAAAGTGTCCAGTGTCCAAAAGTGTGTGCAGAGATTCAAAATCTCCCTTATCCTCTAGTCACTTTTGTCACAGCTGTGCCATCGAGCCTGTCACATAGCGCTCAGATATTCATTGGGCCTCACACAATCCAAAAGTGTCCAGTGTCCAAAAGTGTGTGCAGAGATTCAAAATCTCCCTTATCCTCTAGTCACTTTTGTCACAGCTGTGCCATCAAGCCTGTCACATAGCGCTCAGATATCAGTGGGCCTCACACAATCCAAAAGTGTCCACTGTCCACAAGTGTGTGCAGAAATACAAAATCTCCCTTATCCTCTAGTCACTTTTGTCACAGCTGTGCCATCGAGCCTGTCACATAGCGCTCAGATATTCATTGGGCCTCACACAATCCAAAAGTGTCCAGTGTCCAAAAGTGTGTGCAGAGATTCAAAATCTCCCTTATCCTCTAGTCACTTTTGTCACAGCTGTGCCATCGAGCCTGTCACATAGCGCTCAGATATTCATTGGGCCTCACACAATCCAAAAGTGTCCAGTGTCCAAAAGTGTGTGCAGAGATTCAAAATCTCCCTTATCCTCTAGTCACTTTTGTCACAGCTGTGCCATCGAGCCTGTCACATAGCGCTCAGATATCAGTGGGCCTCACACAATCCAAAAGTGTCCACTGTCCACAAGTGTGTGCAGAAATTCAAAATCTCCCTTATCCTCTAGTCACTTTTGTCACAGCTGTGCCATCGAGCCTGTCACATAGCGCTCAGATATCAGTGGGCCTCACACAATCCAAAAGTGTCCAGTGTCCAAAAGTGTGTGCAGAGATTCAAAATCTCCCTTATCCTCTAGTCACTTTTGTCACAGCTGTGCCATCGAGCCTGTCACATAGCGCTCAGATATTCATTGGGCATCACACAATCCAAAAGTGTCCAGTGTCCAAAAGTGTGTGCAGAGATTCAAAATCTCCCTTATCCTCTAGTCACTTTTGTCACAGCTGTGCCATCGAGCCTGTCACATAGCGCTCAGATATCAGTGGGCCTCACACAATCCAAAAGTGTCCAGTGTCCAAAAGTGTGTGCAGAGATTCAAAATCTCCCTTATCCTCTAGTCACTTTTGTCACAGCTGTGCCATCGAGCCTGTCACATAGCGCTCAGATATCAGTGGGCCTCACACAATCCAAAAGTGTCCACTGTCCACAAGTGTGTGCAGAAATTCAAAATCTCCCTTATCCTCTAGTCACTTTTGTCACAGCTGTGCCATCGAGCCTGTCACATAGCGCTCAGATATCAGTGGGCTTCACACAATCCAAAAGTGTCCAGTGTCCAAAAGTGTGTGCAGAGATTCAAAATCTCCCTTATCCTCTAGTCACTTTTGTCACAGCTGTGCCATCGAGCCTGTCACATAGCGCTCAGATATTCATTGGGCCTCACACAATCCAAAAGTGTCCAGTGTCCAAAAGTGTGTGCAGAGATTCAAAATCTCCCTTATCCTCTAGTCACTTTTGTCACAGCTGTGCCATCGAGCCTGTCACATAGCGCTCAGATATCAGTGGGCCTCACACAATCCAAAAGTGTCCACTGTCCACAAGTGTGTGCAGAAATTCAAAATCTCCCTTATCCTCTAGTCACTTTTGTCACAGCTGTGCCATCGAGCCTGTCACATAGCGCTCAGATATTCATTGGGCCTCACACAATCCAAAAGTGTCCAGTGTCCAAAAGTGTGTGCAGAGATTCAAAATCTCCCTTATCCTCTAGTCACTTTTGTCACAGCTGTGCCATCGAGCCTGTCACATAGCGCTCAGATATTCATTGGGCCTCACACAATCCAAAAGTGTCCAGTGTCCAAAAGTGTGTGCAGAGATTCAAAATCTCCCTTATCCTCTAGTCACTTTTGTCACAGCTGTGCCATCAAGCCTGTCACATAGCGCTCAGATATCAGTGGGCCTCACACAATCCAAAAGTGTCCACTGTCCACAAGTGTGTGCAGAAATTCAAAATCTCTCTTATCCTCTAGTCACTTTTGTCACAGCTGTGCCATCGAGCCTGTCACATAGCGCTCAGATATTCATTGGGCCTCACACAATCCAAAAGTGTCCAGTGTCCAAAAGTGTGTGCAGAGATTCAAAATCTCCCTTATCCTCTAGTCACTTTTGTCACAGCTGTGCCATCGAGCCTGTCACATAGCGCTCAGATATCAGTGGGCCTCACACAATCCAAAAGTGTCCACTGTCCACAAGTGTGTGCAGAAATTCAAAATCTCCCTTATCCTCTAGTCACTTTTGTCACAGCTGTGCCATCGAGCCTGTCACATAGCGCTCAGATATCAGTGGGCCTCACACAATCCAAAAGTGTCCAGTGTCCAAAAGTGTGTGCAGAGATTCAAAATCTCCCTTATCCTCTAGTCACTTTTGTCACAGCTGTGCCATCGAGCCTGTCACAAAGCGCTCAGATATTCATTGGGCCTCACACAATCCAAAAGTGTCCAGTGTCCAAAAGTGTGTGCAGAGATTCAAAATCTCCCTTATCCTCTAGTCACTTTTGTCACAGCTGTGCCATCGAGCCTGTCACATAGCGCTCAGATATTCATTGGGCCTCACACAATCCAAAAGTGTCCAGTGTCCAAAAGTGTGTGCAGAGATTCAAAATCTCCCTTATCCTCTAGTCACTTTTGTCACAGCTGTGCCATCGAGCCTGTCACATAGCGCTCAGATATTCATTGGGCCTCACACAATCCAAAAGTGTCCAGTGTCCAAAAGTGTGTGCAGAGATTCAAAATCTCCCTTATCCTCTAGTCACTTTTGTCACAGCTGTGCCATCGAGCCTGTCACATAGCGCTCAGATATCAGTGGGCCTCACACAATCCAAAAGTGTCCACTGTCCACAAGTGTGTGCAGAAATTCAAAATCTCCCTTATCCTCTAGTCACTTTTGTCACAGCTGTGCCATCGAGCCTGTCACATAGCGCTCAGATATTCATTGGGCCTCACACAATCCAAAAGTGTCCAGTGTCCAAAAGTGTGTGCAGAGATTCAAAATCTCCCTTATCCTCTAGTCACTTTTGTCACAGCTGTGCCATCGAGCCTGTCACATAGAGCTCAGATATCACTGGGCCTCACACAATCCAAAAGTGTCCACTGTCCACAAGTGTGTGCAGAAATTCAAAATCTCCCCTGTCCTATAGACACCTTGTACCTTGTTTTACATTACTATTTAGTTTGTTGGATTTTGTCTACATTTCTACCAAAAATGAGGAAGGCTGGTGGAAGAGGCCGTGGAATTGGGCGGGGATTGGCAGCTGGTAATGATGGTGTTGGTGGTGGATCTGATGGTAGTGGCAAGAGCAAAATAGGACCGAATGCAGGAGATGCTGACCCTGCGTCATCGTCTGGCTACATAAGGCCTCGAACGCTTAGTTTTCTAGGAGTTGGCAAACCGCTTTTAAAGCCAGAGCATCAGGAAAAAGTTTTGTCTTACATTGCTGACTCAGCCTCCAGCTCTATCGCCTCCTCTTCTTCAGTTGTAAAAAGTAAAAGCACTGAGTCGTCATTGGAGGCTCATGTTCATGAACCACACCTTTCCTTGTGTCCTTCACCCCAACCAAGATTGAAGGATGACGCAGGCCATACTACTGATTACTCCATGGAGCTGTTTTCACATACCATGCCTGGATTATCAAGTGAAATGGTGAATTACCCAGGCCAAGATGAATCTGACATGGAGTGCACTGATGCACAGCCGCTGATGGATGATTCTGCTGGTACATTCACTCAGAGCACTACATTGTCCTTGCAGTGTACAGAGCCAGATTCTGACCCTGATGAGACTCAGGTGCCCCTTCCCGCACACTATACCACCATACACGGTGACACAGAGAAAGATGCACATGACATAGAAGAGGAGGTGATGGATGACCCAGTTGTTGACCCAGATTGGCATCCATTGGGGGAAGAGGGTGCTGCTTCCAATAGCTCAGATGAGGAGCATCCACAGCAGACATCGACATCGCAACAGCTGTTATCTGGCAGGCCCGGAGCACTCCAAAGACAGGTTCCAAACATCAAAACAGTTGCTGGACAGCTTGTCCAGAGGGTCAAAAGATCACAGCGTGCTAGGCTGCAAAATGTCTGCCAAAGTAGGAAGAGTGCAGTGTGGCACTTTTTTGAACAAAATCCTCATGATCAGGCCAAGGTTATCTGTAAGAAGTGCGCAAAGACCTTTAGCCGAGGGAAAAATCTGAAAAATTTGAATACCAGTTGCATGCTTAGACATTTAACCAGCATGCACTTGCAAGCGTGGACACAACACCAAACCTCAAGTGCCACATGTGCAACTGATCACAACGAAGGTAGTCAGCAACGCTACATTGTTTCCCCCACTGTAAGCCCACCGGTTAGCACAGCAGCAAATGTTGAGGTGTCGTTGCAAGACCACAGCAGTCAGGGAATCCCACTGTTATATCAACGAAAGACTGATTCTAGGCCATCAGAAAGAACACCAACTCCATCACCATCATCAACCCTCTCTCAGTCCGCCCTGTCCACCGCTACTTCCACCATATACAGCTCTCAAGTCCAGCTCACCCTCCCAGACACTATGAGTAGGTCAAGAAAGTACTCAGTCTCTCATCCGCGTACACTGGGTTTGAACGCCCACATTGCCAAACTAATCTCGTTTGAGATGATGCCCTTTCGGTTGGTGGAAAGCACAGCTTTCCGCGAACTCATGGCCTATGCAGTACCACGCTATGACCTACCCAGTCGCCACTTCTTCTCTCGCAAAGCCATCCCAGCCCTCCACCATCATGTGAAAGACCGCATTGTCCATGCACTCAAGCAGTCAGTGAGCGGAAAGGTGCACCTCACAACTGATGCATGGTCCAGTCGGCATGGCCAGGGCCGTTACGTGTCCATCACTGCGCACTGGGTTAATGTGGTGGATGCAGGGTCCACAGGGGACAGCGGTGGTGGGACAGTGCTGCCTAGCCCACGGTATAGGAAACAGTTGGCTGTAGGCGTTCGACCCTCCTCCTCCTCCTCCAGAAGCGAAAGCTCGTCCACAGAGCGCAGTCGTACGAGCACTACATCTGCAGCTGCCACTGTTGCACACGATGTGTCCCCCTATCGAGCAGCTAGTGGAAAGCGTCAGCAGGCTGTGTTGCAGATGATGTGTTTGGGCGACAGACACACCGCCGAGGTGCTGGCCGAGTACTTGAAGCGACAAACTGAGTCATGGCTGGGCAGTGTACATCTTGAGGCAGGCAAGGTAGTTAGTGATAACGGCCGTAATTTTGTGGCAGCCATAGCCCTTTCAAAACTCAGCCACATACCTTGCTTGGCTCACACCTTGAACCTGGTGGTGCAGTGCTTCCTCAAAAATTATCCGGAGTTAACAGCCCTGCTCCAGAAGGTGCGAAGACTGTGCGCGCACATCCGCCGGTCGCCTGTACACTCCGTTCGTATGCAGAAGCTGCAGCGATTGCTCCACCTTCCCAACCACCGCCTCATTATCGACATTGCAACAAGGTGGAACTCCACCCTGCACATGGTGGAGCGGCTGTGCGAGCAGAGGCAGGCCATAATGCATTTGTGGGAGGATACACGGCCAGGCACTTTGAGAGCAGACATGGAGTTGACAGGTGTGCAGTGGTCGAAGCTGAAAGACCTTTGTAAAGTCCTTCAATGTTTTGAGGAATGCACATGGCTGGTAAGCGCAGACGAAGCCATCCTAAGCATGAGCATCCCACTTATGCGTCTGCTCATGCAAACTTTGACGCACCTTAAGGAGCAGGCGTCTGCAGCCAATGTTGATGAGGAGGAAGAGGAGGAGGGAATCCTTGATGACATTCAGCCATTGTCTGCTCAGGGACCTCTCCTGGACGAGGTGGAGGAAGAAGAGGAGGAGGAGGATGATGGGGATGATTACTTAGGGGAGGAGGATGCATCTCGTGGGGCAAGTGAAAATGTTGGCGTGGCAAGGTCTGGTACAGGGTTTGTGCGTGACTGGAGGGATGTGGATTTGCCAGAAAGTGCTCCTCCAACCAGCACTCACAGTGCATCATTGACACCGGGAACATTGGCCCACATGTCAGATTATGCCTTGCGGATCCTAAAAAGGGACCCCCGCATTGCCAAAATGATGAACAATGACGACTACTGGTTGGCCAGCATCCTGGATCCACGCTATAAAGGCAAATTACAAAACATCATGCCACAGGAGAACCTTGACCTAATATTGGCTAATAAACAAGCAACTCTGGTAAATCGGTTGCTTGAGGCATTCCCAGCACACAGCAGCGGTGATGGTTCTCACACGAGACGTACGGGCCGGGGGCAGCTTGGCAGAGGTGTTCGTGGTGCACACAGCAGAAGTGGCATTGGAGACAGGGGTTTCATGACAATGTTGTGGACTGATTTTTCAAATACCGCTCACACAACTGGTAATACTGCATCGATGGAAAGTGACAGGAGACAGCAGTTGTCAACTATGGTTGCAAACTACTTTTCCTCCCATATCGATGTTCTCCCACACAGATCATTCCCCTTTGACTATTGGGCCGCTAAACTGGACACCTGGCCTGAATTGGCACAATATGCCTTACAGGAGCTCGCTTGCCCAGCTGCAAGTGTGCTATCGGAAAGAGTCTTCAGTGCAGCTGGATCAATCCTGACAGAAAAAAGGACCCGTCTGTCAACCCAAAATGTGGATGATCTAACCTTCATTAAAATGAACCACGCATGGGTTTCCAAGGATTTTGTCCCACCTTCCCCTGATGACACATAGGGTGACAGAAAAATGGCTTGCTTTGGTCCACCTCTTCCTGGTACTTCACCTATTTCGCGTTTTGCATCAGCTGAATGTCCAACATCAACATATGCCACTTTCTAAAACTCCCTAACTGTGCTGCCTCCCCCCCCATGGCCGGGGTCACCACCTACCGCACGACACCGTGCGAGTGCCATTGCCCTGGACAGGTAGGTAGGCCAACTCTTGGGCGCGGGCACTGGCACAGGGTCCCTCATAGTGCAATCAAGTGTCTCTGACGGTGGTGGTGCACACCCGCCGTCAGACACACCGCTGTACTATGAGGGGCCCAGTGCCAGTACCGACGCCTACGAGTGGGCCCCCCTTGCTTGGGCAGGGCCCCAGCATTTGCAATCTTTACCTCTCCCTGCTCCTCCGCTGTGTAATCTGGGCCGTCAAATCCATACTGTGCCTGACACCGTCTGAGCCTGCCTCCTGAGACATATATTTTGAATGTGTACGCTATCCATACATGTTATCCAGGGATACGGTACCCTTTCTAACCTTTGTGCAATCACGTGCAATCCATACTGGGCCTAACACCGTCTGAGCCTGCCTCCTGAGACATATATTTTGAATGTGTACGCTATCCATACATGTTATCCAGGGATACGGTACCCTTTCTAACCTTTGTGCAATCACGTGCAATCCATACTGGGCCTAACACCGTCTGAGCCTCCTTCCTGAGACATATATTTTGAATGTGTACGCTATCCATACATGTTATCCAGGGATACGGTACCCTTTCTAACCTTTGTGCAATCACGTGCAATCCATACTGGGCCTAACACCGTCTGAGCCTGCCTCATGCTGTATAGACATATATTTTGAATGTGTACGCTATCCATACATGTTATCCAGGGATACGGTACCCTTTCTAACCTTTGTGCAATCACGTGCAATCCATACTGGGCCTAACACCGTCTGAGCCTGCCTCCTGAGACATATATTTTGAATGTGTACGCTATCCATACATGTTATCCAGGGATACGGTACCCTTTCTAACCTTTGTGCAATCACGTGCAATCCATACTGGGCCTAACACCGTCTGAGCCTGCCTCCTGAGACATATATTTTGAATGTGTACGCTATCCATACATGTTATCCAGGGATACGGTACCCTTTCTAACCTTTGTGCAATCACGTGCAATCCATACTGGGCCTAACACCGTCTGAGCCTCCTTCCTGAGACATATATTTTGAATGTGTACGCTATCCATACATGTTATCCAGGGATACGGTACCCTTTCTAACCTTTGTGCAATCACGTGCAATCCATACTGGGCCTAACACCGTCTGAGCCTGCCTCATGCTGTATAGACATATATTTTGAATGTGTACGCTATCCATACATGTTATCCAGGGATACGGTACCCTTTCTAACCTTTGTGCAATCACGTGCAATCCATACTGGGCCTAACACCGTCTGAGCCTGCCTCCTGAGACATATATTTTGAATGTGTACGCTATCCATACATGTTATCCAGGGATACGGTACCCTTTCTAACCTTTGTGCAATCACGTGCAATCCATACTGGGCCTAACACCGTCTGAGCCTGCCTCCTGAGACATATATTTTGAATGTGTACGCTATCCATACATGTTATCCAGGGATACGGTACCCTTTCTAACCTTTGTGCAATCACGTGCAATCCATACTGGGCCTAACACCGTCTGAGCCTGCCTCCTGAGACATATATTTTGAATGTGTACGCTATCCATACATGTTATCCAGGGATACGGTACCCTTTCTAACCTTTGTGCAATCACGTGCAATCCATACTGGGCCTAACACCGTCTGAGCCTGCCTCATGCTGTATAGACATATATTTTAAATGTGTACGCTATCCATACATGTTATCCGGGGATACGGTACCCTTTCTAACCTTTGTGCAATCACGTGCAATCCATACTGGGCCTAACACCGTCTGAGCCTGCCTCCTGAGACATATATTTTGAATGTGTACGCTATCCATACATGTTATCCAGGGATACGGTACCCTTTCTAACCTTTGTGCAATCACGTGCAATCCATACTGGGCCTAACACCGTCTGAGCCTGCCTCCTGAGACATATATTTTGAATGTGTACGCTATCCATACATGTTATCCAGGGATACGGTACCCTTTCTAACCTTTGTGCAATCACGTGCAATCCATACTGGGCCTAACACCGTCTGAGCCTGCCTCCTGAGACATATATTTTGAATGTGTACGCTATCCATACATGTTATCTGGGGATACGGTACCCTTTCTCACCTTTGTGCAATCACGTGTAATCCATACTGGGCGTGAGAACGGATGGCGAGCTGCTAAGCAAGCTACAGCACCTGTCCAGACAAGTACAGGGATTCCCTAGTGAGGAGACTTATTTGATTGTTTTCAATGTTGGGACAGCAATTTTTGGGGAGCACTATACTCTGGAGAATGATAGATGGGGCCCACCATACACTGGAACATTCCAAAGGTGGACATCAGACACTGGAGCAGCATTTACAGGGCCCATTATACACTAGAGCATTAGAAATGGGGCCCATTATGTTTGGAGCATTATTTGGGCCCATAAGACAGTGGAGCTTCATCCATGGGGACCAACATATACTGTAGCATTAAGTGGAGCTCATCATATACTGTTTCAAACATTATATGGGACCAGTGATTCTGTATGGAGAAATAGATGGGCCTTGTCATGAGATGTAAAAAGTGAGGTATTTTTCATTGTACTATACCGCTATTTCTCTGCCGTATCGGAGCATGATGAGTTGTGGTATGTGTTAAAGGGGCGCTCTTTCGCCCAGGGCACATGAAAACCTGCAGCCAGCCCTCCCCCCCCCAACTTTAGCCAAATAACCCCCATTTTTCAGTGCGTAACTTGTATTATGAAGTTAATTAAGGTTGACAAGCTTAAGAAAGAAGAATTGATGCTTTTGGCATTCAAATGGGCACTGTAGGTGTGTTTCCTGTCCTCCTCTCACTGCCGACTTTTATTCCCCATTGACTTACATTGGGTTTCGTGTTTCGGGACGACCCCGACTTTTCCCTATAATCGGACGATCTTGCTCAACCCGACTTTTGGAAAAGTCGGGTTTCACGAAACGAAACGCGACCCTAAAAAACCAAAAGTCGCACAACTCTAGTGGTGATATGAACTTTTAAATTTTTTTAAATATTTTGCCTTTTTTTTTTACTTTTTGCATGCTTCAATGGTCTCCATGGGAGACTAGAAGCTGCAGTACTCCTTTGCTACACACAGGCGATAATTAGATCGCCTGTGTGTATCAGAATGGCTAACTTGCTATGAGCACCGGCCTCGAGGTGGCAATCATAGCAATCTGGCAATGACAACAATAGAGATCTACTGGAGACCTCTGGTTGTCAAGCCAACCCATTGGTGATCAGCAGACGTGTGAAGGGTTCATCGATGGGTGGGTTTAGTGACTCGCTTCCGGTAAGCATGAGCTAAATGCTGCTGTCAGAGATTGAGAATGGCATTTAACTAGTTAACAGCCGCGGGTGGATTGCGAATCCACCCGTAGCTGTTGCGGGCACATGTCAGCTGTACAGATCAGCTGTCATGATAAAGAGATGCTAGGAGTTGTTACCAGCCATCATCAAAATGCGGACCATAAAGAAACCACAGCACGGATAAAATGCAGGCAGTATCACAAATAAACATTTACATCCAGGTACCTTATAGGTGACGTGTTCTTAGATTGAAGTAATTCTCCTTCCTTTCTTCTTCATTTTGTACAGATGCCATGATGAGATTTCACGCCCAAAGCTCATCTCTTCAGACTTCCCTTTTCTCCGTCTTCAGCAACACTTACTGACACTGTGCCCTTAAAAATAAAAGTATAATTAAACTTCCCCATAAGTACAAATATCTCTATGCTTCCTGCACAAAATATCCCCCCGCACTGCCCTTCTACTTCATAATATTCACCCCAAACTGCCCTGATTCATAATGTTTCCCCCACATTATTCCTCTCCCTAATAACACTGTCTCGCCCGGAGCGCGGTACTCAGGTCGCCAGGCAGCGTTTGATTCCAGGAGGTCACGGGGGTGGCGGGCGTGCCCGGTGCCTGTGCTCCAGGGACAGTGAAATGGGAGTTGAAAAATAAAGTAACAATAAAAGAAGTTTGAAAAAGAGTACGTGACGCCAGTTGGAGTGTTCGACTGTAGTATAGCTGGCACTGCAGATGATCCCTGGGGGAGTAGACGGTGATGGCAGTGCAGATGTTTAACCCTCTCCAACCAGGGCTGATCCACAGAGATTGTGATGGAAGTAGATGGCACAGAGTAATAAGGCAGGAGACAAGGAAAGTCACTTTATCATTTACTGTAGTTCAGATGCAGTTCAGAGGAGTTCACCAGGTTTACAGTCTGATCCGCAAGATGGGAGTTATCCTTCACTCTGCTGAGACTCAGTGTAAGCTTCCTGCTATTCTAATCCCTTCAGGGACCAAGGCTTCACGGAGTTTAGAACTTCCAGTACAGCCACTACTCACTGTGCTTTCTTCCCTTGGCAACTTGCAGCTTGGATCCTGTGTGAAGCTCAAGTTTCTTCTTGCACAATCCTTCACTGATTCTAGTTTGCTGCAGTCTTCCTGGGGGAAAACACTCTGCTGTTGGTTGTATAAACCCACACAGTCTCTCAGCTTACCACCCTGCTCTAAAAGCATGGATGGCCTAGGGCAGTGATGGCAAACCTTTCTGAGACCGAGTGCCCAAACTGCAACCTAAAACCCAATAATTTATGACAAAGTGCCAACACGTGCCAAATGCCCCATCATGATCCCCTTCATGTAGAAATATGCCCCATCATGATCCCCTTCATGTTGAAATGCCCCATCTTGATCCTCTTCATGCAGAAATATGCCCCATCATGATCCACTTCATGCAGAAATATGCCCCATCGTGATCCCATTCATGCAGAAATATGCCCCATCATGATCCCATTCATGCAGAAATATGTCCCATTAGGATCCCTCATGCAGAAATATGTCCCATTATGATCCCCTTCATGCAGAAATATGTCCCATCATGATCCCCTTCATGCAGAAATATGTCCCATCATGATCCCCTTCATGCAGAAATATGTCCCATCATGATCCCCTTCATGTAGAAATGCCCCATCATGATCCCCTTCATGCAGAAATATGCCCCATCATGATCCCCTTCATGTAGAAATGCCACATCATGATCCCCTTCATGCAGAAATATGCCCCATCATGATCCCCTTCATGTAGAAATGCCCCATCATGATCCCCTTCATGCAGAAATATGCACCATCATGATTCCCTTCATGCAGAAATATGCCCCATCATGATCCCCTTCATGTAGAAATATGCCCCATCATGATCCCCTTCATGTAGAAACACCCCATTATGATCCCCTTCATGCAGAAATATGCCCCATCATGATCCCCTTCTTGTAGAAATTGCCCATTCCACCACTTTCATCTTTTCCTCCTCCCCATCATTGTCCCTCTCCCCATCACTCTCCCATCACAACCATCTTTGTCCCTCTCCCCATCACTGGCCCTCTCACCATCACTCCCATCATTGTCCTTCTCCTCATCACCGCCATCATTGTCCCTCTCCCCATAACTCCCATCATTGTCCCTCTCCGCATCACTGCCATCATTGGCCCTCTCCCCATCACTGGCCCTCTCCCCATCACTCCCATCATTGTCCCTCTCCCCATCACTCCCATCATTGTCCCTCTCCCTATCATTGGCCCTGTCCCCATCACTCCCATCATTGTCCCTCTCCCCATCACTCCCATCATTGTCCCTCTCCCCATCACTGGCCCTGTCCTCATCACTCCCATCATTGTCCCTCTCCCCATCACTCCCATCATTGCCCCTCTCGCCATCACCGCGATCATTGTCCCTCTCCCCATCACCAGCCCTCTCCTCATCACTCCCATCATTGTCCCTCTCCACGTCACCGCTATCACTGACCTTCTCCACACACAGGGCCACACTCACGACACACACACCAGTGGCCACACACACATACACACACACACAAGCGGCCACACTCATCTCTCCATGGTCTCTGCGCGCCGGCAGCGTCCCCTCCTTCCTGTCATTTCCTCTCACACATTGAGATGACATCATCACTCAGCTCTGTGGCTGCGACGCTCAATGTGTGTGAGGAAGCTGCAGCTCTGAACAGTGAGGCCTTGGCTGCGTGCCAGCTGAGAGGGCTCTGCCTGCCCTGTCTGGCACACGTGCCATAGGTTGCGCCATCACTGGCCTAGAGGCTGACTCCCTGATTCTTCTAAGCTTTACTCATGGAGGGAGCACATGTTATGGCTTCCAGGAGCGTTCTCCATTTTCCTCCACCGTCTTCTTCCCAGAACAACAACTCAGCCCCTCCCAGTTAGGGTATGTCTCCAAAGCTCTAAGCTTCAGGGAAGTAAGGGAATGAGGTAAATTGTGTGTGTGCAGTGGTCTCTAGCAGAGAAAGCATAACTCCCATTGCTTACAAAACACATACAAAACAGTACATATTTAACCATTTTGTGGCGGCAAAGACACAGGGCGCCACAACATGCCAATACTGCCCTTCTCCCTAATATTCCTCCATACTGTCCTTCTCCATAATATTCCCCCACACTGCCCTTCTTCATAATATTCACCCCATACTTCCCTGATTCATAATGTTTCTCCACATTATTCCTCTCTCTAATATCCCCCCAATGCTGCTCTTCTCCATAATATTCCCCCATACTATCCTTCTCCATAATATCCCCACACTACACCTCTCAATAATATTCCCCCTCACAATGCCCCTCTCCATTATATTCCCCCACACACTGCTCTTCTTTATATTCCCCTACACACACTGCCCCCTCCATATTATTCCCCACACACAGTGTCTTTCTCCATTATGTCACCCACACAGTGCCCCTCTTCATAACATCCCCCAGACTGCCCCTCTCCCTAATACTGACCTCCACACAATTCCCCTTTCCATAATATCCCCTACACTATCCCTTTTCATAATAGACCCCCATACTGCCCTCTCCAAAATATCACCACAAATTGCCCCTTTCCATATTTTCCCTACACTGCCTATCTGCATAATGTCCTCACTGCCCTTCGCTATACTGTACCCCATTTCACAATTTGCAAAATGTCCCATATTTTCCTCCATTGCCTGATAATGTCCTCCATATAATGTCCCCCATTGCTCCATAATGTCTGTCACTATGTGCCCTCGCAGTAACCCCAAACCTTCCCTCCTCTCATCTAAATGAAAGCATATTTCAACTTCAGCTCTTCCATGGAGTGCTTACCAGTGCCTGCCACATCCTCACCTCCTCTGTGGCCTGTGAAATATTGGTCCACTTCTCTTCAATGACGAAGTTGCTGGATATTGGCAGGAACTAAATTGAACATGCTGTCGTATGCGCCGATCCAGAGCATCCCAAACATGCTCAATGGGCAACATGTCTGTTAAGTATGCTGGCCATGCAAGAACTTTGCAGTCATCGAAGAGGAGGAGTGGACCAACAATCCACAGGCCATAATCACCAACCTGATCAACTCTATGCAAAGAAGATCATTCTGTTGCATTACCTGAGACAAATGGTGGTCACACCAGATATTGACTGGTTTTCTGACCCTCCCAGACCACCCCTAAACTGGAAAGGTGCATATTTTAGAGTATCTTTATTGTGGCCACCCTAAGGCCCACCTGTGTGGTGGATGGATTATCTCGGCAAAGGAGAAGATCTCACTAACACAGATTTAGACAAATTTATGAAAAATATTTGAGAGTAAAAGGCATTTTGTGTACAGTACATAGAAAAAGTCTTAGGCTAGTTTCACACTAGCGTATAGGCGAGGTGCGGAGGGCTGCAGACTTCCTCTGTGAAGCTCCGCCCACGGACGCACCTCCTCTCGCCAGCTCCGCCTACCTTGGCATGCGGCATGCAAAAGATAGGGTACCCGCGCCGCATGCCAAGGTAGGCGGAGCTGATGGGAGGAGGTTCAGCCTTGGGCGGAGCTTCACAGAGGAAGTCTGTAGCCCTCCACACCTCACCCATACACTAGTGTGAAACTAGCCTTAGATCTTTCAGTTCAGCTCATGAAAAATGGGAGGAAAAACAAAAATGTTGAGTTTATATTTTTATTCAGTATATTTCAGGTAACCATAATATTTTTAGGGCTCTATTGATTATCATGCCTGTCATATAGGTTGTATTCCAGTGCTAGATTTTAGCTTAAAAAACACCTTCTGGTTCAGTATGTGCGTTTTTAGCTGTTTTTATTTGTCCTGTCTAGATTTTTGTGTTTGCTAAGCACTTGTCTTTCCCCTTTTTTAAAAAATTATATCTGTTTTCAACAAATTTTGTTTAGCACTCCATTTGTATACAGGTCGTGCCTGCTCCATTGGGATTTTTTGGTATAGGATACAGGTTTACACACCACACTCTCACCTGATGAAAGCCATAGAACAACGTCCACGAGGCTCTGAATTCCCTGACATCACAGTCACGAGATCCCACACACACAACAAACCCACCAAGTGGTCAGCATGAAATTAGTTTTGTGTCATTACCATAATGAGCCTAACCAGGATGTTCTAATCCCAAGTTTATCACTTGCCAATTGGATAACCTCCACCTAACCCAAAAACACAATGAAATTTAAATAATAATAACAGGTGCAAAAAATAAAAGTCACAATAGAATTAAATAAAATGCACATTACTTCATCATACTTCAGTGGGATGAAGTATTTATCCTGGGGCACACTGCTGTCTAGAGATGGTCATATCTTCTGAAATTGAAATAATTCAGGTTCGATGAATTTCTTCAGAATATTCAATTCATGTTGAATTAATTTGTTGTGAATCGATAGTATTCCAATTGCGCTAAAAAGAGGTAAAGAAAACTCAGATATCTCCAAAGACTGTATCTAAAACTGTTGGCAGCAGATTATTCAGGATACTCTCCAAGCGTGTGACAACAGAGCTTCTTTATTCAGAAACAATCAGGAACAATATATGTTAAGGTTAATAGATAAGGAATAAATCAGTTGTGTGTCTCTATCTGTGCAGTATCTACAGCAGGCTGCTTCACTCATACACAGACACAGGAAATACAGTCACATGCTCTCCCTGTGTGAGCCTCTGGGAGTTTTCTTTGTTCTATCTTTATAAACAGCATACAAATCTAGCAAATGAACACTCATAGACAGGAATGGAATTGTTGCACCAAACATATACCAACAAAAACCTATCAATATCACAGCCTAAATAATGTAAAAGTAACCTCACCATAGAAACAGATGGCAACCGACAGTACATATGAGCTTATTTAATAACATAGTGTATTGACACACATTTAATGTCCTTTTTAAATTGCAATATTATAATAAAATGTAAAAAAATTATCCCTGTTTGGATTGTTCCCCATTTTTAGAGTGTTCCTTCCCCCCCTTATCCTTTCCTTCTACTAGTGATAATTTACCATTATTTTCCCATGCCCATTCCCTATTTTCTTTTTCTTAAATGTAAAATCCCAGATAAAATAATTTTGGAAAGAAAAAAGATATCCTTCTTAGACATTTGTGATCATGCATATAGTAAACTGACTCAAACTGATGGTGTCGCTGTCAGAGGTAACATCCTCCTTCTGTTTAAATGTTTTATTAAAATTTTTAAACCAAAAATAGGGAAGGAAAGGGACATCCTCCTTCTGTGACTAAAATGAATGATGTGCCATACAATCTATAATGCCCCCCACTTCCTCCTTACCAATACACTTGCCAAAAACCAAGGAGGCCAACTCTGGCCTCTGTATGGTTGTACTATTGCTGGACGGCCGGTGCCAGTTACGGTGTTCATGCTTCTTCTACTATTAGTGGCTCCAACATTCTTAGCCGCTTTTTCTGTCAGTTTAATTTATCTTGCCCATTGCCATTTCCAATTTTTCTTTTACCATACATTTTGTACAACAATAAAATTATGGAGGAAGTCTGCATCCCTCCGCAGCTCCTCCATACGCTAGTGTGAAACTAGCCTTAGCTTGTAAGAAAAACGGTTGCTGCAGATCCACCAAACAGAGAGTCAGCAAACTTGGAGATGGAAATGGATATAAAACCCACCCTGACAAGGATCCAATGTATAATAGGAGACCAGATGCGGTATGGATACGGATTTGTCAACACGTTTTGAGGTATTCTTACCTCTTCATCAGGACAAACCCCAATGACAGGGCACAAATACTATCTATTGGTGTCTCAGTGGGAGGAATCAGTGAGCATGTGTGTCCACCGGCAGTCCGCTCAGTAGATGAACGCTGGCATTGCTTTTCACTGAGAACACCAGGTGGCGCCATACCATATACATAAAATTCATAACTCGTCACTGGATCATTTTCCTAGTATGTTGAGGTATGTAATGATCTGATATGTAATATTAGGACTGGCTCTAATAAATTTATCATGCTGTTCTTGGCATAATTTCGACCCTCCCCTTCTAAAAAGGGGCAGGAGAGGAGACAAAGTCACAAGCGGTGTCCAAATATGACGTCCATTGGAATTTGCAACTTTTCAACTCCACGAAAGTGGCACAAATGCAACAGCGGGAAGGTGTTTTTCAGCTGCATAGTGACTATCCTCATGCACCACGACCTTCCCATTGATATTATTGTCGAGGATTAAATCTGATTTATTAGGGGGGGGGGGAGGGGGGAGTGTTATCGCAACAAGCACCGACACAGAAACAAACTAGATTCCAATTAAATATTGTAGTGAGAAAAAGAACTTGATAAATTGAATTTTCAACATCTGAACAAAGCCTTTGCCAAGCTACAGCGGCCCTGGCAGCCGAGCGGGGGTGAGGAGCCCGTAACACTAACGCAACAGTGTGAACTAAAAGACAGTTGCTCTACAATATTCTGCGCTCGATATGTGGCAACGCGCAAACAGAAAAAAAAAAAAGCTAAATAAAAGTCAGTCCCTGCTTCATTCACCCTGTGCTATCGTTACTAGCAGTTGCATTTTTTTCTGTCCGTTTTTGCAGCGTTGTGGCCAAATATTGGTTCAATGGAAAAATAAGAAATGTGAAGCAAACAGAGCATTATTGGGCCATTTCTCACACTTTTCAGTCCATGTTGTTTTTTTTTCCAAACATTATGTAAGGCCTCTTTCACACATCCGGTTTGTGCCGTCAGGCACAATCCGGCATGTGTGTAAAAAAAACGGATCCGGGTTTTTTTATCGCCGGATGCGTTTTTTTGTCATTGAGAAGCACATGCGCCGGATCGCGCCGCATGTGCTTCCGTTTGTTCCGGTTTTTACCGGATCCGGCTGAATTCCTCTGTCCGGCGGCCGGACAGGACTGGTGCTGCAGCGTTTTTTTGTCCGGCGAAAAAAGCCGGACATGGACGTATGCGGCCCTTCCGGCTCTGCGGGACAATGTTTCTCAATGGCACATTCCGGCCGCCGGATCAGACTTCTACCTGATCCGGCCACCGCATGCACGGTCTTACCCTGTGCGCATGCCCGGATATCTCTCTCTCTCTTTAACCCGTTCTCTCTCTCATACCCCGGTCTCTCTCTCTCTCATACCCCGGTCTCTCTCTCTCTTTCATATCCCGTTCTCTCTCTCTCTCTCTCTTTCATGCCCCATTCTCTCTCTCTCTTTCATGCCCCGTTCTCTCTCTCTCTCTTTCATGCCCCGTTCTCTCTCTCTCTTTCATACCCTGTTCTCTCTCTCTTTCATACCACGTTCTCTCTCTTTTTCATACCCCGTTCACCGGCTCCTGGATCCTTTTCTTCCCTGGTGACTCCTTTGCAACATAGCCGTGTCAGGCGCCGTAAGATGCGCCGCATATACTTCTGGTCCCTCCGTTCACGGCTGGATCCGGCACTCCATCTTTTTGCCGCATGGCGCCGGAATGCCACCGACGGACATGTGAAAGTAGCCTAAAACAACACCAAACACAATCCAAGAGTGGTCAATTTTTTGGAGCATTTTTCTCTTTTTGGAAAATGATATAACAAAAAAAGTGAATGCACATATAAAAATAAAAAAGTGCCACAAACGAACTAAGGTTGGGCATTTGATTAGGACCTAGTGTATACATTTGTTTTCATCAGAAGCCGCTAAAGTATAATGTTTCCCATTTATTAGGTATACAAATTGCTTCTTCAGAGAGAAAGAAGACGTGAACTCTAGCGCCACCTATTAGAAGCAGCGATCCTAAAAGTCAATATCGACCCTTTGACGAGCCTTGTTACATGACTGAGGATAAAAGCCAAGCCCGAATCTCAATTTACTGGGATCTAAGGGGTAACACTTCTCCTTGCGGAGAGTTACAAGCCAGGCCCGGAATATCAGAATGAGGAGACTTATAGGCCTTGCATACCCCTCTAGAAAATAAGGTAATCAAATTGCCTCTTCAGGGAGGAAGACGACTAGAGATTAGTGATGATGATGAGTGAACGTGCTTGGGTAAAGTTTTATCTGAGCATGCTCGGGTGATAACCAAGTGTCTTTGGTGTGCTAGAAAAATATGTTTGCGTCCCCGCGGCTGCATGTCTCCTGGCTGTTCAACAGTCACAATATGGGCAGGGATTGCCTGTTGGTTAGGCAATCCCTGCATCTGTTGCTGCTGTCTAACAGCCACGAGACATGCAGCCGCAGAGACTCAAAATTATTTTTCGACCCGCCAAAGACACTTGGTTAGCACCCGACCATGCTCAGATAAAACTTTACCCAAGCACGTTCACTCATCACTAATGTCTAGTTCATCTCTGAAGAGGCAAGTTGCATATCTAATTTCCTAGAGGAGTATGCAAGGCCTATAAGTCTCCTCATTGTGATATTCCAGGCCTGGCTGGTAACTCTCCACAAGGTTCGTTACATCTTAGATCGCAAATTTATTAGGTGTGCTCTAGAGTTGGCGTGAATGTCCCATTCCACAGTCCATGACAGAAGTCTGTGGCCACTGAATTGGGAGGGGGAGTAAACATCTCTTACCTGATGACATCCTCGGCTCTTCTTCTGATTTGCCGGTCAGGCACACATAACAGGTTTGCCACACTGCAACAATCACGTCGTGCCAATGTACAATGATTGATAACACCTCTATATACAGTAGATAACACAGAATCCACCATTCACAATAGTGATGTCACAGCTCACCTCCTCCTGTACAATGACTGATAACACCTCTATATACAGTAGATAACACAGGATCCACCATTCACAATAGGTGATGTCACAGCTCACCTCCTCCTCCTCCTGTACAATGACTGATAGCACCTCTATATACAGTAGATAACACAGAATCCACCATTCACAATAGGTGATGTCACAGCTCACCTCCTGTACAATGACTGATAACACCTCTATATACAGTAGATAACACAGGATCCACCATTCACAATAGGTGATGTCACAGCTCACCTCCTCCTCCTCCTGTACAATGACTGATAACACCTCTATATACAGTAGATAACACAGGATCCACCATTCACAATTGGTGATGTCACAGCTCACCTCCTCCTCCTGTACAATCACTGATAACACCTCTATATACAGTAGATAACACGGGAAACACCATTCACAATAGGTGATGTCACAGCTCACCTCCTACTCCTGTACAATCACTGATAACACCTCTATATACAGTAAATAACACGGGAAACACCATTCACAATAGGTGATATCACAGCTCGCCTCCTCCTGTACAATGACAGATAACACCTCCATATACAGTATATAATACAGGATCCACCTTTCACAATAGGTTATGTCACAGCTCACCTCCTCCTCCCTCTCCTGTACAATGACTGAAAACACCTCTATATACAGCAGATAACACAGGATCCATCATTCACAATAGGCGATGTCACAGCTCACCTCCTCCTCCTGTACAATGACTGAAAACACCTCTATATACAGCAGATTACACAACTGCCACCATTCACGATAGGTGATGTCACAGCTCACCTCCTCCTCCTGTACAATCACTGATAACACCTCTATATACAGTAAATAACACGGGAAACACCATTCACAATAGGTGATATCACAGCTCGCCTCCTCCTCCTGTACAATGACAGATAACACCTCCATATACAGTAGATAACACAGGATCCACCTTTCACAATAGGTTATGTCACAGCTCACCTCCTCCTCCCTCTCCTGTACAATGACTGATAACACCTCTATATACAGCAGATAACACAGGATCCACCATTCACAATAGGCGATGTCACAGCTCACCTCCTCCTCCTGTACAATGACTGAAAACACCTCTATATACAGCAGATTACACAGGATCCACCATTCACGATAGGTGATGTCACAGCTCACCTCCTCTTCACTGCACAATGACATTTTCCCAGAGTAAAGTATACTTAGATATTGCTTCTATACAAATAATTTGTGTATCCGCGCACCTTTAGGGCTCCGCGCAATAATTGCACATTGGTCGCATGATACCTCTGGAAGAACAGATGCATGTTATTGGTAAGTGGCTGTACAGCAACGTCACGGGCTCATTACTTGCTATAGCGTGGCCTTACGGCACTAGCTACATCAGTGTCACTATGGGAAACTGTCCGAGCCGCGGCCTCCGCATCGTACACCGGCACACCGTGTTCTGCACAGTACCGCAGAGCAGCGCTGATGGTTTCCATCACTATGTCAGGAGATATACAATAGATGTGGCAATCATCCAACCTCTGAAAATAGAAGGCGCACAGACACCTTTGTACCATTGAGACAGATTGTGAGAAAGAGGAAGCAAAACAATATTCTTCTTTGCGCAGATAAACCCGGCCGTGACGGACGTTATGCTTTATCATGTTGGATTGTTTCTGTCTTGTATTACGTGCCTCGTACTCCTGGGATAGAGTCTTGTGTAAACCAACGTACATGTTATATCATTGCAATTTTTTTTTAATATTTTTGGAACAATTACAGAAATCAAATTGAGAAATACCTTTAGGATATGAACACTGAGGGCATCAATCATCGGGCGACTCTGAACGTGGCGATACCAAACATTTTTTATTTTTTTATTTTTTTTATATAGTTTTATTTTGAATTGGGAGAAAGGGGAGTGATTTGAACTTTAGATATTTTTTGACTTTTTTAATATTTTGAAAAACATTTTTTTTTAATTTTCACTTGCATCAATAGTCTCCATGGAAGACTAGAAGCTGCGATAATCTGATCGCCTCTGATACACACAGGCGATGATCAGATTGCCCGCGTGTAGCAGAAATGCTCACTTGCTCTGAGCTCCGACCCCTGGGCGGTGCTTATAGCAATCCGTCAATGACAACCACAAGGGTCTCCTGTGTTGCTTACCCATTGGTTACCCGTGGTCATGTGACACAGGCTCCGATGGGCGGTATTAGTGAGGTACTTCTGGCGCAATCACATAAAATGCCGATTTCAGAGATTGACAGCGGCATTTAACAGGTAAACAGCCACGGGTGGATTGCGATTCCACCCGCGGCTGTTAGAGGCACATGTCGGCTGTTCAAAACAGCTGACATGTGCCAGGAAAGATGTGAGCTCAGCGCCGGAGCCCACATCAACGGGAGGGACATGACATGCGCTGTACATGTACGAGCGTATGTCATAAAGGGGTTAATACACAGTCCACCATCATCTGAAAATAATATCAATATTTTCCTATCTCATTGTCTGGGTCTGGGTACACTGTGTGACTGCTACGATCAGTCAGTAACTGGAGAGGTGATCATTAATACAAGAGAAGCAAGGAGACCAGCAAGGGCTCCAAGGCAGCGGTGAGACATAGGTAAATGAGTAGGGTTTTTTTAGACTTTTTTTTTAGGAAAAAGCAGGTGGGTTACATACTTGTTGAATAGATATGTTGATGTCAGAGATTCTACTTACAGCATGCATCCTCATAAAATGACTTTTTGACTTTTATGGGAGAATGTAGTGAGCATGCTCTGTGGCCTGTGCAGGGGTAGCAAAGTGGAGGAACTACAATATTTTCCTATTATCAGCCATTAAATCCTGTGCCTACAGCACATGTCCCTATGTTTATGGATGGTGGAAAGCAGAGGGAGACATACCTCTTGGGCCAGTGTGTGGATGCACTAGTGGTGAAGAGGCCACTAATACCTCTAAAACAGGTGTGGAACTGTGCATTATGAGGAGCTACTGGACTGTGCAGGAGCCATAAACTGCTCTTGCACAGGGCTCTCTACTGTCTGCGTCCGCTCCGGCTGGATGTTCAGTGGTTTCATGCATATCTATACATTTGCAGATTTCTGGTCTTTACTTAGTAAAGCAAATATTGTTTTAAATATTTACCAAAAAATCACAGGTAAAACCTGTGTTGCACCCACGCCAGCTGTGGACACATACGTATCATTTTGTTTGACCTCATATCCGAATAGTGGAAGAAATTTTACTCTCTGAACTCAATAAAAGACGAGCTGTCTACTCCACCATCCACTACCCAACTCACTTAGTACCGAGCAATGCAATACAGGCCGTCCACCACGGCCCCCCCCCGAAGAAGCCTACACGAAACGCGCGTAGGGGCTGGCAGTCTGGTGTCACATTGTGACCTATATGGGTGAGGATCAATCCTGAGTTAGCCATTATACTTTTTGCCTCTTAAAGGCACATGTACATTTTATATTATGGTTTATTCTCTCATGAACTTGATCCTACTGGTCTTATACTCTGTAGTTTAGTGTTGACTTCCAGACCCTCTTTACCTGTGTCCTTCATATCTATTTATGTTGTTTATATAATACTAATGTTTCTATTTGAATATAATGATCTTATTGTATGTTTATACTTAAGGTCTATGTAGAAATAAAAATGACTTTGTATATACTGTACTTTAAAGACAGATTCTTTGACTCCGGGTTTTCTAATCTGTATATACAGTAGTTAACCACTCCACCCTGACTATTTATGGGTCTTCCCATGAGAGGGCTTTTACTTTTCACCCAGGTATCAATTCACATTTCAGTCTTTTCTCAATGGCATCCAGTACATTCAGCACATGAACTTTCTTGGCTGCCTCTCATAAGGAGTTTGTTTTCATACCTGATATGTTGTACATGTGCAGGTCCCAGCAATGCTTTTTCCAAAGTGCATACGTAAGAAAAGCAAACTACACATGCACAGAATGAAGTGGGTAGGTAGGAATGGATGGTGCTAAGAAATGGAAGGAAGGATACAGAGCAGTATGAGATACCATGTCTATTGCAGTCTGGGCAGAATACAGGTTGTTACGCCAGCCACTCGCATGTGTGAGGAGGCCAGGGTGGTAGTCGTGGCAAGGAGCTGCTGCATCGCCACATCCTGGCACCCCACAAAGGAAACACAAAGTCCTGTCTGTTGCATGTGATAGGATTCCTTCTGCTTTTGTCATCACGGCTCTCAAAACTTACGCCAGACTCCATGTCTATACTTAACAGTTCAAGTTTACTTGACAACTAGCTGAAGAGCCTGGCGCTGCCCGGGCACAATAACTAACTGTGGTTAGATATAACAAAATATAATGATTATATCTATATATAAAGCTGAGTGTGGAGCCCCACATACTCCACATAGCCCCATTCACTCTAAGGCCAGGGTCACACTAGCGATAAAATCGGACGAATGTAATGCGATAAAAAATCGCATTGCATTCGTCCCAATGTTATTCAATGGTGCTGCTCCCATCATGCGTTTTTTTTATCGGATCCGTTCCTCGGACCGAGACAATCTCAGCATGCTGCGATTGTCACCAATTTTCGGATCGGATTCGACAATGCAAGTCTACGGATGCGATTAAAAATCGCACTGAAAACGCACCACACGTGTGACTTGCGATTAAATCGCACAACTTCTCCAGGTCAACAGGAAAGAGCATCAGGCATTGGCATTGGATGTCAATTTGATGCTTAGATGCGAACAAAATCGGTTCATCGCTGGAAAATGGGATACAGACGGATCCCTGGACAAGAATTCTTTGTGCGATTTCGTACCGTTAAAATGGGACCGATTTTTTATTCGTTGTGTGTGACTCCAGCCTAATATTCCACATCATCCTGTCAGCCAGAGCCACAGGACTACTACCCCTAATATCCCACATCATCCCATCAGCCAGAGCCACCGGACTACTACCCCTAATATCCCACATCATCCCGTCAGCCAGAGCCACCGGACTACTACCCCTAATATCCCACATCATCCCGTCAGCCACAACCACCGGACTACTACCCCTAATATCCCACATCATCCCATCAGCCAGAGCCACAGGACTACTACCCCTAATATCCCACATCATCCCATCAGCCAGAGCCACCGGACTACTACCCCTAATATCCCACATCATCCCGTCAGCCACAGCCACCGGACTACTACCCCTAATATCCCACATCATCCCATCAGCCAGAGCTACCGGACTACTACCCCTAATATCCCACATCATCCCGTCAGCCACAACCACCGGACTACTACCCCTAATATCCCACATCATCCCGTCAGCCAGCGCCACCGGACTACTACCCCTAATATCCCACATCATCCCGTCAGCCAGCGCCACCGGACTACTACCCCTAATATCCCACATCATCCCGTCAGCCAGAGCCACCGGACTACTACCCCTAATACCCCACATCATCCCATCACCCAGAGCCACCGGACTACTCCCCCTAATATCCCACATCATCCCGTCAGCCAGAGCCACTGGACTACTACCCCTAATATCCCACATCATCCCATCAGCCAGAGCCACCGGACTACTACCCCTAATATCCCACATCATCCCATCAGCCAGAGCCACCGGACTACTACCCCTAATATCCCACATCATCCTGTCAGCCAGAGCCACAGGACTACTACCCCTAATATCCCACATCATCCCGTCAGCCAGAGCCACCGGACTACTACCCCTAATATCAGGGCCGGACTGGGACTAAAATTCAGCCCTGGCATTTGAACTTACACAGGCCCACTAGTCACATGGTGACTATATAATATCTTTGTACACTTGTAGTTTACAAGAAGTGAGAGGAGATTAACACGACTATATAACATGTAGTCAGAGCTGTGCCCAGTATTTCAGCTCAGTCCTATTTATTGCTTTTAGGTACAGTACTCCTCCCAAATCTCTGTCCCCTTTTGTACTCATGATTACAGAATTCCTGGCAGAACTGCTCTCTATTGGGCAACCAGACTCCCTGGTCATAGTCACCTCTATCATACCTCCCAACTTTTGAAGAAGGGAAAGATGGACAAAGACTGCGGCGCGCGCAGCGCGCCGCTGCAAATTTTGGCCACGCCCAGCCACACCCATTTCACAACTAGTCACACCCATGTCCACACCTAATCGCACCCATTTAGCACTGCTGGTCACACTGACTGGTACTGAGGGCACAGTGGCTGGCATTATGGGCACACTGACTGGCACTAAGGAAGAGTGAAAACAGAGAGAGAGAGAAAAAAGAAAACAGAGAGAGCGAGAAAGAAAGGGGAAAGAAAGAAAGAACAGTGAGAGACAAAGAAAGAACAGAGAGAGAAAGAAAGAGGGGAAAGAAAGAACAGAGAGAGACAGAGAAAGAACAGAGAGAGAAAGAAAGAAGTAAAGAAAAGAAAGAAAGAACAGAGAGAAAGAGAGGAAAGAAAGAAAGAAAGGGGAAGAAAGCACAGAGAGAGAAAAAAGAAAGAACAGAGAGAGAAAGAAAGAACAGAGAGAGAAAGAAAATGAGGGAAAGACAGAACAGAGAATGAAAGAACAGAGAAAGAAAGAAAAAGAGAGAAAGAAATAAAGAAAGATTCTACAAAGATACTATAGCAGCCCGGCTCCCATTGTAGTGCCCACCTGAGCCTCCCGGTGCAGGACCTATCATGATCCGCTCACATGGCCGGCATCCCCGATTCAAAGGCGATCCTGCTGTCTGCGCTGTCGGAGGAGGACACGGTGATAGATCTGAAGCATTCCTGGTTCCGTCACAATCTCCTCAAGAAATTATCTAATTTCCGGTCAGCTTCTCAGCACATCACTTCAGGTGGAACGTCATGTGTGTGTTTTAAAATGCTCCTCGGGGCTCCGCCGTGTACTCCTGTGTCCGTGGAAAAAGCCCGCTTTGTATGCTTTGTACACACTTGGCTCCACTCCGTACACACACGGCTCCACTCCATTCACACACGGCTCCTCTCCGTCCACCTCGTACACGCGCGGCTCCTCTCCGTACACCTCGTACACGCGCGGCTCCTCTCCGTACACCTCGTATACACTGCTCCGCTCCGTACACCTCGTACACACACGGCTCCGCTCCGTACACCTCGTACACACTGCTCCGCTCCGTACACCTCGTACACACTGCTCCGCTCCGAACACCTCGTACAGCCACGGCTCCGCTCCGTACACCTCGTACACACGGCTCTTCTCCGTACACCTCGTACACGCGCGGCTCCACTCCATACACCTCGTACACACACGGCTCCGCACACCTCGTACACTCTGCTCCGCTCCGTACTCCTCATACACGCGGCTCCGCTCCGTACACCTCGTACACACACTGCTCTGCTCCGTACACCTCGTACACACACGGCTCCGCTCCGTACACCTCGTACACACACGGCTCTGCTCCGTACACCTCGTACACACACGGCTCCGCTCAGTACACCTCGTACACACACGGCTCCGCTCAGTACACCTCGTACACACATGGCTCCGCTCCGTACACCTCGTACACACTGCTCCGCTCCGTACTCCTCGTACACGCGGCTCCGCTCCGTACACCTCGTACACACACTGCTCCGCTCCGTACACCTCGTACACACACTGCTCCGCTCCGTACACCTCGTACACACACGGCTCCGCTCCGTACACCTCGTACACACACGGCTCCGCTCAGTACACCTCGTACACACTGCTCCGCTCCATACACCTCATACACACACGGCTCCACTCCGTACACCTCGTACACACTGCTCCGCTCCGTACTCCTCGTACACACTGCTCCTCTCCGTACACCTCGTACACACGCAGCTCCGCTCCGTACACCTCGTACACACGCGGCTCCGCTCCGTACACCTCGTACACACGCGGCTCCGCTCCGTACACCTCGTACACACTGCTCCTCTCCGTACACCTCGTACACACGCGGCTCCTCTCCGTACACCTTGTACACACTGCTCCGCTCCGTACACCTCGTACACACACGGCTCCGCTCCGTACACCTCGTACACACACTGCTCCTCTCCGTACACCTCGTACACACGCGGCTCTGCTCCGTACACCTCGTACACACGCGGCTCTGCTCCGTACACCTCGTACACACGCGGCTCTGCTCCGTACACCTCGTACACACGCGGCTCTGCTCCGTACACCTCGTACACACGCGGCTCTGCTCCGTACACCTCGTACACACGCGGCTCTGCTCCGTACACCTCGTACACACGCGGCTCCGCTCCGTACACCTCGTACACACGCGGCTCCGCTCCGTACACCTCGTACACACGCGGCTCTGCTCCGTACACCTCGTACACACGCGGCTCTGCTCCGTACACCTCGTACACACGCGGCTCCGCTCCGTACACCTCGTACACACGCGGCTCCGCTCCGTACACCTCGTACACACGCGGCTCCGCTCCGTACACCTCGTACACACGCGGCTCCGCTCCGTACACCTCGTACACGCGCGGCTCCGCTCCGTACACCTCGTACACACGCGGCTCCGCTCCGTACACCTCGTACACACGGCTCCTCTCCGTACACCTCGTACACACGGCTCCGCTCCGTACACCTCGTACACACACGGCTCCGCTCCGTACACCTCGTACACACACGGCTCCGCTCCGTACACCTCGTACACACACGGCTCCTCTCCGTACACCTCGTACACACTGCTCCGCTCCGTACTCCTCGTACACGCGGCTCCGCTCCGTACACCTCGTACACACACTGCTCCGCTCCGTACACCTGGTACACACACTGCTCCGCTCCGTACACCTCGTACACACATGGCTCCGCTCCGTACACCTCGTACACACACGGCTCCGCTCAGTACACCTCGTACACACTGCTCCGCTCCGTACACCTCATACACACACGGCTCCGCTCCGTACACCTCGTACACACTGCTCCGCTCCGTACTCCTCGTACACACTGCTCCTCTCTGTACACCTCGTACACACGCGGCTCCGCTCCGTACACCTCGTACACACGCGGCTCCGCTCCGTACACCTCGTACACACGCGGCTCCGCTCCGTACACCTTGTACACACTGCTCCTCTCCATACACCTTGTACACACGCGGCTCCTCTCTGTACACCTTGTACACACTGCTCCTCTCCGTACACCTCGTACACACACGGCTCCGCTCCGTACACCTCGTACACACACGGCTCCGCTCCGTACACCTCGTACACACGGCTCCGCTCCGTACACCTCGTACACACACTGCTCCTCTCCGTACACCTCGTACACACGCGGCTCTGCTCCGTACACCTCGTACACACACGGCTCCGCTCCGTACACCTCGTACACACACTGCTCCTCTCCGTACACCTCGTACACACGCGGCTCTGCTCCGTACACCTCGTACACACACGGCTCCGCTCCGTACACCTCGTACACACACGGCTCCGCTCCGTACACCTCGTACACACACGGCTCCGCTCCGTACACCTCGTACACACGGCTCCACTCCGTACACCTCGTACACACACTGCTCCTCTCCGTACACCTCGTACACACGCGGCTCCGCTCCGTACACCTCGTACACACACTGCTCCGCTCCGTACACCTCGTACACACACTGCTCCGCTCCGTACACCTCGTACACACACGGCTCCGCTCCGTACACCTCGTACACACTGCTCCGCTCCGTACACCTCATACACACACGGCTCCTCTCCGTACACCTCGTACACACGGCTCCTCTCCATACTCCTCGTACACACGGCTCCTCTCCATACTCCTCGTACACACGGCTCCTCTCCGTACACCTCGTACACACACGGCTCCGCTCCGTACACCTCGTACACACTGCTCCGCTCCGTACACCTCGTACACACACGGCTCCGCTCCGTACACCTCGTACACACGGCTCCTCTCCATACTCCTCGTACACACTGCTCCTCTCCGTACACCTCGTACACATGCGGCTCCGCTCCGTACACCTCGTACACACGCGGCTCCGCTCCGTACACCTCGTACACACGCGGCTCCGCTCCGTACACCTCGTACACACGCGGCTCCGCTCCGTACACCTCGTACACACCCGGCTCCGCTCTGTACACCTCGTACACACACGGCTCTGCTCCGTACACCTCGTACACACACGGCTCTGCTCCGTACACCTCGTACACACACAGCTCTGCTACATCCGCACTGTAAATCCTGACCCCACACATACTTACCTCAACCAGCACCATGACAACAGCAAAGTAGCAGAGTCTTGCAGACGGTAGAGGCAAGGCTGAGCGCACAGGACCTGTGATGAGGTCACAGGAGGGGCGGAGTCAGGGGTGACATGATCGGGGGTCTGGACAAAGGCTCCTGATCATGTGACCCCCCTGACTCCTCCCCTCCTGTGACCTCATCACAGGTCCTGCGAACAGAGCGAGCAGGCAAGCGAGTGCGGCGCTGTGAGTGGCTGCGGGGGGGGGGGTCTCATGCTAAGGCGAGGATGGGGGGCGTGGCGGCTTATCTCCCTGCAGTGCGGGAGGAGCTTGGAAACTATCACCGCCGTGCCCGCAGAGGGCCGGCGGCAGGAGCAACAGTGGCCGCAGCAGCTGGCAAGCGGCCAGATGATCGGGCGCTGCGGCCCACGTGACAGCGGCCCAGCGGGAAAATGCCCGGTTGGTTATATTGCCAATCCGGGCCTGCCTAATATCCCACATCATCCCATCAGCCAGAGCCACCGGACTACTACTCCTAATATCCCACATCATCCCGTCAGCCAGAGCCACCGGACTACTACCCCTAATATCCCACATCATCCTTTCAGCCAGAGCCACCGGACTACTACCCCTAATATCCCACATCATCCTGTCAGCCAGAGCCACCGGACTACTACCCCTAATATCCCACATCATCCCGTCAGCCAGAGCCACCGGACTACTACCCCCAATATCCCACATCATCCCGTCAGAGCCAATATTGTCAGGTTGGCACTGTTACACTGATTAAAATGATACCTGGGTTGGAAAAATCTGTCTTGTGTTTCATTTTTTAATCTGTGTTTGAATTTTTAAGTTAATGAGATGCTTCATGCCAGACAAAGAGAAGTTTCTGATTTTGGGCTCCCCTTGCAGTCTGTGTCAGAGGGTGGTCTGTGTCGGCACGGTAATAAATTGTGTTATTTCCAGCTTTACAGAAGGACGATAACACCATAGAAACGATAAGAATAATAGGCCTCAGTTACCACAACTGTCTACAAGAAAAACTGTTGCTCATAGCAACCAATCACAGCTCAGCTTTCATCTTTTAAACAGCTCTGGTGAAATGAAAGATGCTCAGTTATTGGTTGCTATGGGCAACACAGGCAGTGTAATCTGTTGTGGTCAAGAAGATGTGCATAGAAAATATATATATTAGATATTTAATATATATACATATATTAGATTAGATATTATATATATATACTGTATATATATAGTAGATGCTTATTATATGGGGCTTTGCGTGTGGAGTGAGTGTGGCTATGCAGAGTGGGCGAGGCTATGTAGAGTGGGCATGGCTTGATACACACACACATACACACACATACATACATACACTCATTTTTATATATATATATCTGACAATCTCTGTCTCTCCCAGCTTTCTCTGCCCCACAGATACCTCTTTCTCTCCTGCCATGTTCATGCCTTTAGGTCCACCAACTTCATCCCATTCCCCTTGTCCGGTTTCAAAAGGAAAAGATAAAAGGTGCGCTCAGCTCTACCTAATTCCGGCTGTAGACCTCGGATCCACCTTGGAATGGTTACCGCTTAAGATGGTGACCACTTGAATGCTACTCAGCCTGGGGTCCCTTCTTGCCTCAGCAACTTCACCCCCACGGCTATCTGACTGCCTTCTTCCTCTGCTTCATCTCTACTACTCACCAGGAAGTACCTTCACAATCCCATTGCGCTGCACTACACCCATCTGTAACTCCTCCCAGCCTGGAAAACCCCTTATGCTAACTATACTTATTCTAAGACTCTCATTCCCTATCTCTATGGTGGCACATTAATCTATTCCCACTACTGTCCTATGCTACTGCTACTTTATATTACTATTCTATACACAATACATGTCAAGTACATACAGATTACAATAACAGTAAATGAATACATTAACAGTCATAAACACTATGGAACCATGAGCATTTAAAGTGAATACCGTTCAAAGAGGGGTGGCATATGACGGCCTCTGTCACCTCCTTACACACGCCTTCTAAACACCACCAAACTCACCGTGTGTTTCTCTCTGCTCCATTCAGTACCTTGCCATCACTGTCTGTTGTCTTGTGCTGGTTGTGAGTCATAGGGGATGGAGCCAAATGCTGCAAGAATTTGTAAGCACCTTGTCCTGCAGAGATTTGCTTCCCCAGCCTATTACCTGCTAGCATGTGATATATAAGGCTACTCCAGACTCCATTACTCGCATACCCCATTAAATTCAATGGGAGGCAAAACCAAATGTATACACAACTAGAGATGAGTGAGCCTTCCAGATTTCAGTTCAGTTCTCCGAACGTCTCAATGTTTACTGAACATGTTCGCCGATCAGTTCGATGAGCGCACCTAAACCCCATTAAATTCAGTGGGAGGCAAAACCAAACATATACACAACACCTTAAAGGGTGACCAAAAGCTTTCCAAACAGCTTACATTAGGGGCATACACCATGAAAAGTGGCATCAATTGACCTACAGTAGAAATTTGCTAATGACACAGCAGCAGTCAGCCATGGGCCATGCATGAGGTATCAGGGTCTGGTCCAGCATTTACAGCTTGGAATTGAAGTTTCAGTCAAGACCTGGTGGTTAAGGGAGCGGTGTAAAGGCCCCTTTACATTTAGCGATGCACCAGCGATCCGACCAGCGATCTGACCCGGTCAGGATCGCTGGTGCATCGCTAAATGATCGCTAGTGAGCTGTCACACAGGCAGATCTCACAGCGATGCAGCAGCGATACAGCGCACGATACTTACCTTTCACACACAGCGATCCTGACGTCCTCCCACCCGCCTCCACGCGTCACTCGTCGTCACAGCAGGAAGCCCAGCAGGAAGCTGACGACGAGAAATGGAGCCGGACATTCTCGTGCGATCAGCGATGGACAGTGGGGGAGCAGTCGGAGATAAGTATCACACATAGCGATATCGCTAGCAATATCGCTATAACGTCACAAAATCACTAGCGATATCGCTATGTGTAAAACCCCCTTAAGTCTTCTTAGTTGGGAGTCCTGATATCTCATGCAACATCTCCATTTTTTTTCTTCTTATTCCAGCCACACTCAGATGGCAAAAACATCAGTTTCATAGTCTACTGTTAATAGAAAAATGTAAGGAAAGTAACACAGGTTGTTGAACGAAAGTAAGTTCAAGCCTGCCTGTCTGGGAGACCAACCCACCAGATGGAGACCCAACTTGGATTCTCCACATGTGAAAAAAATTATTGTCACACAGCACTCAAATGGCATCAATTTCCACATAGTAGAAACAGTATAATAGGCCTATGACACCCCTTCCACTACACAGGCAGCCAACCAGATGGAGACCCAACTTGAAGTCTCCACATTTCAAAAAATTAATGTCACACATCACTAAAGGGGCATCAGTTTCCACAGAGTAGAAATGGTATAATAGGCCTCTGACACACATTCCAGTACAGGCAACCTAGCAGATAGAGACCAAACTATGAGTCTCCTCTCCACATTTCAAAAAATTGTTTGTAACATCAGTCTCAAAAAAGGCTCAGGCTACACAACCCTTGCAACCCCAGCAAACTGCAGACATATGACCGGTACTGGCCAAAGCCACAGTTGTGGCTGAGGATGCAGTGCTTGTAATGATTGCATCACTCCATGTCTGTGCGACAATCCGCAATGTAACCTCCTTGTCTTCCTTCTCTTGCACCTCCTTTGCTGAGCTACTCAGCAGCATACCTTTGGGTTTACACTAAGTTGGATCTACAACCTTATCATCATTCTCTCTGTTCTCCCACTCCTCGTCCTGAAAGTCACCCTTCTCCTCTTCCTGCCCTGACAACACAGTACAGTCTTCTTGCCTCTCTGGTATCTGAGTCTCATCAGGCTCACCTCCACCCCCGGGGGTTAACGTCTGGTGATGAGTGTCTGGATTCTGCACAGACACCAACTTCGTCTGGCCCTGGATGCAATATGAAAAGATTTTGGGAATCAGTGCAGATGCATTCCTCCTCTGGATTCTGTGATTCTTAGGAGCAGACCTCTGATGACCATGGAATAGAATGTGTAATCAGCTTTGCAGAATGGCACATCTGAGGTTCCCCACAGTCAGTTGGGGGTTTGGAAATTTGTGATGTGGAGGAAAACAAAGGTGATTGGGGTGCCACCTCTGTCTGAGGATTGTACTGTGTGTGATGTTTAGGTGGAGGAAGAGGAGGACAGGCCACTTGATGCAGCACTTGCCATCCATTGGAGCTCATGCTCTTTCTGAGCCTCATCTACAAGGCATACCGCTGTGTGTCTGCCAAAGAAAGGGAATCAAGTAACCTGTCCCCCTTCCATCATGGCCTCCCCTTTTTTCCCACTCATGTTGTAGGTACCCTTCCCCTCTTTTAAAATGCTGTTTCACAACCTTAGACCCACAACTGTCAGTATATGAACACTCATTATTTATTTTCTTAGTGTGCCTGAACAACAATATGAGACTTAACGATTTGGATTAGCAAATACGGCCTCCTGGCTGGACCCCTATATTAGGCCAAACTATTTTTAGGAGAAAATGGGGCCTCCTAATTTCTCACTGCAACACAGTTTTATCCAAAACGAGTTGGATTAGCAAATAGTGCATCTTGGCTGAACCCCAATATTTGGACTAATAATTTTTAGGACCAAATGGGGTCTCCTGATTCCTCACTGCAACTCAGCTTTATCACAAAAGATTTGGATTATCAAATAGGGCCTCCTGGCTACAACGCCTATATTAGGTCTTACGATTTATACTAGAAAATGGGGCCTCCTGATTCTTCACTGCAACTCAGTTTTTGCACAAACTATTAGGATTATCAAATGGGGCTTCCGGTGACTGCCATACAGTTTTAGCACAATCTAGTTAGATGCTTGAAGATCGATTTCACACAGGACAGGATCCTATCTAAAAAGTTCACTTTCAGCAGGAGGAGCAGCGGCTGTTACACTGAGAAAATGGCGACGAAAAAACAAGATGTCCGCTTTTTATATGGACAGTGACATGTGACTTTGGCATTCAATCACAGAAGACCTTGTGTCATGACGTTGTGGATGGTTTCTGCGCCCTGATTGGCTGCGGGAATTAACTTATTAAAGAAAAAACTGAAAAAAATAAAAATAAAAATTACACTTCGCTGCTCCTCTGACCTCTCCTCACCCCCTCCGCTCAAAACAAAATCATTCTTGAAACTGCGTCTGCGGTAGCTATACACGAACCCTGGTTAAGATGTGGCCAGTCCTGTGTCCATTGTTCCTGGTTCTAGTGCAGCCAGCTCCAGAACTGTTCCTGATATCTGTAGATGTGAACAAAAACTTATCTCTTACATCCATGTTGTCCGTACACTCTGCCAATTTCGGGTTCCGTCTAGGCAGTGACCATGGTCATGTATCCCGGCGTCAGTGAACACTACCCTTGGGACTAGCAGCTGCAGTACCGGCGCCTGCTTACGATTGGTACCTGGTGGCTACTTGCAGCCCAGTCTGTGTCCACCATCAGGAGCTCCACCAAACACCAGGTAGACCCGGCCCTGTGGGACAGTGGGTCTACGAACAACGTGCGCCATCTGCTGCCGTGACAGGCAAATTGCAGGATACAGACAGCATGAGTAGCCATTGGCTCCTCCAATGTTGTGGAATCTTGGCTACCTTGCCTTTTTAACATAGGAGAGCATACAATTTAAGTCATAGGTGCAATCTTCAGGAGCGCACTGTCCCACTGACAAGAAGGAAGCCAAGAAGAATGGGAGCAGTGCGCTCTTGAAGATAGATGAGAAGTCCATTAGTTACAAGTCAATGTGCTCATCTATACATGAGATCCACAGACGAGGGGCCTCTGCTTCTATATAAAGGAATGCATTATGGCCTAGGTGTCATTACCAGCTCTGAGACCCCTATAGATACATCACTGGAAGAAGGTAACACAAAAATAAAATCCCAGTATATTGGTCCTCACAAGAGAATGCTCTGCTGTTCTGCTTTGATTGACAGATGATACGACAGTCCTAGCCCCACAGTAATCTGCATATAGCGGCCATGAACAATGCAGGCCACAGACCCGTCATCACAGAGCCCCGAATACACTTCACCTCCGACCCAGATTCCATGACTTTAGAACAAGATTTTCCCACTAATCAGCGGAGAATGTCAGCTGATAATCAAGTCTATTGTTCAGAAGATTTGTGCAATAAAAGGAGTATGGAACATGCAGACTTATCGAATTATAGCTTTACATTCAAGCATTGTATCTGGAAAACATTACAAGTCCCTGCATGAACTCTGCAAAGTTACTGAACCTGAAACTACAGAGCGGAAACAATCAGTACAATGTTGTAAGTGACATTACTCCATATACCGTACAGATCGCCCAAGATCTCTCTGATATGCTGTTATATGTGAGCGACTGTAATAGAGATTATTAATAGTCCCCTCCTTGGATGTGCCCCCATCCAATTATTCATCATCTATCTTTCTATCCATCTATCTATCTATCTATCTATCTATCTATCTATCTATCTATCTATCGTATCTACCAGATGTTGTTGACTTACAGATCAGCTCTCTGTTATGGATCATAGCATATGCACAGTGGCATGTAAAAGTTTGGGCACTTCTGGTCAAAATAACTGTTTTTGGGAACAGATAACAAGTTGAAGATGAAATTATCTCTAAAAGGCCTAAATTTAAATTTGACACGTGTCCTTTGTATTTTAAGCAAACCAATATACTGTATATATTGTAATTTTTTTCATTTTAGAAAATACAAAAAGAAAAATGGGCAGATGCAAAAGTTTGGGCTCCATTGGATATTTGTGTGCTCAAATCACTTTCACCAAAGTTTGACCTTAATTAGCCTATTAAGGTTATGGCTTATTCACTATTATCATTATGAAAGGCCAGGTGATGCAAATTTCCCAGCTTTATACCTTGTGCCAAAAAACAACAACCATGGGTTCTTCTAAGCAGCTGTCTAGCACACTGAAAATAAAAATGGTGAAGGCCCACAAAGCAGGAGAAGGCTATAAGAAGGTAGCAAAGCATTTTAAAATTGCCTTTTCCTCCGTTCATAATGTAAATAAGAAATGGCATTTAACAGGAACAGTGGAGATCAAGATAAAGTCTGGAAGACCAAGCACAATTTCAATGAGAGCAGCTTGTATGAATACTAGAGAGGCAAATGAGAACCCCCCCACTTTACTGCAAAACATCTTCAGAAAGATTTAGCAAACTCTAGAGATGTGGTATATTGTGCTACTGTTCAAAGACACCTGCACAAATATTGCCTTCATGGAAGAGTCATCAGAAGAAAACCTCTTCTGTGTTCTCTCCATACAGTTCAGCATCAGAAGTATGCAAAAGAAAATCTAAACAAGCCTGATGCACATTGCAAACAAGTCCTGTGGACTGATGAGGTTAATAGAACTCTTTGGCCACAATGATCAAAGGTGGAGAAAAAATGGCACAGAATTTCAGGAAAAATTCAACCATTAACCATGGGGCTGGATCAATCATCCATTAGGGTTGTGTTGCAGCCAATGGCACAGTGGAACATTTCACAGGTAGAGGGAAGAATGGATTCAATGAAATTATAACAAATTGTTGATGCAAACATAACACCATCTATAAAAAAATCTGAAGTTTAAAAGAGGATGGTTTCTACGAATGGATTATGATCCTAAGCACACATCACAATTCAGAATAGATGACCTCAAAAGGCGCAAGATGATGGTCTTACAATGGCCCTCACAGTCCCCTGATCTGAACATCATTGAAAATCTGTGGCTAGACCTCAAAATAGCAGAGGATGCAAGACGACCCAGGAATCTCACAGAATTGGAAGAATTTTCCAAAGAAGAATCAATGAAAATCCCTCAAACAAGAACTGTGACTCTTGTCTGGCTGCAAAAAGCATTTTTACAAGCTGTGATACATTGAAAAAGAGGGTGCTGCTATGTACTAACCATGCAGGGTGCCCGATCTTTTGCATCGGCCCATTTTCCTTTTTGTAATTTTTAAACTGAACGGTACGCGTGCACTTAGCCTAAAAGATGAATATATACTGTATATATTTTTGCCTAAATTACAAAGGAATTGTGTCATCTGTAACTTTAGGTCTTTTAGAGATAATTTCATCTTCAACTTCCTTAACTGTTCACAATATTAGTAATTTTGACCAGGGGTGCCCAAACGTTTATATGCCACTGTATGACACATAGGTGAATTGCTTGAAATATTCTACATGGAGCATATCACATGGAACTAGAGTAAAAATGAGTAAAATTTTATTCTACTTGTTTTTTCAAAAATCAGAATTTGCCAAAATGAGGATGTTTAGTAACTTACTGTAATTTTCCCGAATGGTAAAGGGCCATATAAAGATTTTTAAAAAAATCCTCACTGCTCTAATCCCTTTATTTTTCTCCCTCACAAGTCTGGTCCTCCTAGCATCTTCTGGTCCTCCTAGCATCTTCTAATCCCCTTTAGATGCCCTGAAATCCCAGGAACTCCCAGCCAGTGACGTACAGTACATAGAAATCAAGGGCCCCACAGCAAAAGTTATAATCCGGGCCCGCCTACAAAAATAAATAAATATTTGTTGGAGTCACAGAAGAGCATATCTCACAACTTTGCAGCTTTTACAAAATAATTTTGCTCCTGCTGAAGTCCTAGATTTCCCTTTCATTGCCCCCATACAGCATGATGCCAACAAAAGCACTCCCTAAACATAATATTATGATACCCCCATGGTGAAATCCTCCAAATTAGCCTCTGCATGCACAATATAATGGCCCTACTGTACCCCACCTCAACTCTCAAGGCAAAGTATGGTGACCCCAACACAGTATGATCTCCCAACTGTGACCCTCACACAGCCCTCCATGCAACATAGTGGGCCTATATGCAGTATAATGGCCCCACACCTCTCCACACTGTATAATGTCCTGCAATAGCCCTCTAGTCTATACAATATAATGGCCAACACACAGCCCTCCACACAATATGATGGACTCCACACAAACCTTCACACTGTATAATTGCTTGCATACAGTATAATGGCTCCCACGTTTCACTCTAAATATTATAATAGCCCTCCAAATTTTATAATGGCTCCCACATATCCTTCCATATAGCATAATGGTCCTCGTATAGTCCGCCACATAGTATAATGCACTCCCCATGGTCCTCCATAACATATAATTCTCTCCCTATGCTCTTTTATAGGATATAATGTACTCCCCATGGTCCTCCATAGAATATAATGGTTTCCCCATGGTTCTCCATAGAATATAATGTACTCCCCATGGTCTTCCATAGAATATCATGCACTCCCCATTGTCCTCCATAGAATGTAATGCTCTCCACATGGTCCTCCATAGAATATAATGCTCTCCCCATGGCTTTTCATAGAATATAATGGTTTCCCATGGTCCTCCATAGAATATTATGCACTCCCTATGGTCCTCCATAGAATATCATGCACTCCCTATGGTCCTCCATAGAATATCATGCACTCCTTATCGTCCTCCATAGAATATCATGCACTCTCTATGGTCATACATAGAATTTAATGCTCTCCCCATGGTCCTCCATAGAATAATGCTCTCCACATGTTCCTCCATATAATATAATACACTCCCCATGGTCCTCCATAGAATATCAAGCACTCCCCATGATCCTCCATAGAATATCAAGCACTCCCCATGGTCCTCCATAGAATATAATGTTCTCCATATGTTCCTCCATATAATATAATGCTCTCCCCATTGTCCTCCATAGAATATGATGGTCTCCACATGTTCCTCCATATAATACAGTATAATACACTTCCCATGGTCCTCCATAGAATATCATGCACTCCCATAGTTCTCCATACTCTACGATGGCCACCTGTCACTCATTTAAAAAAAAAATACAATACTCACTTCTCCTCATTCCACCTAATGCTCCGGTCTCCTGAGCATGTGGTGTGAAGCACCACACAGCTCAGAACAGCGGGCACACTGTAATTATGTCATCACGCCCACTGTGCTGAGATGTCATACGCCGAGAAAGAACAATGGGAGGGCAAGGGTCAGCTGTGACTTCCTCCTCCATCATTATTGTTCGCAATGATGGACGGAGGAAGGACTCGGTGCGCAGTTGCTGGTACTGGACCCCCTCCCGGCTCATGGGCCCCATAGCAGTTGCATGGCCTGCCACCATTGGCGTTATGCCACTGGTCCCAGTTCAGCGTAAGAGGCCTGGGGTGGATCTATGCATACACATGAAAGGTCACGGGGCATATCTTCCCCTTTTGTGTACTTGCACAGAACCCTTCAGGACCTCATCAGAGCCAGAAGTCCTGGCTCAGTGTGAGAGATACAGTGATTTCAATGCCCACAGCAGGGCTCAGAAGATGCATTGAGGACTGGATGGGTGATTGTGAGGAGTCGAGGGGCCAGAGAGGTGAGCAGCAAGGTGACCATTAGAATTTTTTTCCATCTTAAGCTTATTTTTTACATCTTAAGCTTATTATGATCAGGAGGCTGAAGAAACACCAGAGCATAAGGGATATTAAGTTTGCAAATAATAGGTTCTCTGCAAATTGAATTAAACCAGAAAAAATCTGAACCACTCATCTCATCATGGGACATAATGCATTGATAGCAACCTGATATCCAAGCCGTCAGGTTTTGCAGGTCACTTGAAGAAACTTAGAAAGGGAAGGAACCAAGAGAAAAGTGAAAAAGTGATAGAACAAATGACAGGTGGAAAGCAGAAAGAAAAGGAGAGAAGAGAAGAAGCGGAGAAGGAAAGACGAGAGGGTAAAGGAGAGGGGAGAAGAGGTGAAGAAGGAAAGACAAGAGGGTAAAGGAGAGGGGAGAAAAGGTGAAGAAGGAAAGACAAGAGGGTAAAGGAGAGGGGAGAAAAGGTGAAGAAGGAAAGATGAGAGTGTAAAGGAGAGGGGAGAGGAGGTGAAGATTGTAAGACGAGAGGGTAAAGGAGAAGGGAGAAGAGGTGAAGAAGGAAAGATGAGAGGGTAAAGGGGAGGGGAGAGGAGGTGAAGAAGGAAAGATGAGAGTGTAAAGGGGAGGGGAGACGAGGTGAAGAAGGAAAGACAAGAGGATAAAGGAAAGGGGAGAGGAGGTGAAGAAGGAAAGACGAGAGGGTAAAGGGGAGGGGAGAGGAGGTGAAGAAGGAAAGACAAGAGGATAAAAGGGAGGAGAGAGGAGGTGAAGAAGGAAAGATGAGAGGGTATAGAGGAGGGGAGAGAAGGTGAAGAATGAAAGATGACAAGGTAAAGCAGAGAGGAGAGGATGTGAAGACAAGGAGAGAAGAGGTGAAGAATGAAAGATGAAAGTGTAAAGGAGAGGGAAGAAGAGGTGAAGAAGGAAAGACAAAAGGGTAAAGGAGAAGGGAGAAGAGGTGAAGAAGGAAAGACAAGAGGGTAAAGGAGAAGGGAGAAGAGGTGAAGAAGGAAAGACAAGAGGGTAAAGGAGAAGGGAGAATGTTATGATGAGTCACCGAAGGAGGAAAAAACAAAATACCAGCTAAGTCCAGAAAAACCAGAGAGGTTGGCAGCTATCGGATTGCAGACCCCTGAACCTATCCACAACAACTAGCAGTAGCCGTGGGGGGTTCCTACGGTGCCCTAGAGCCCTCGATCACAGCCAGAGAACTATATAGCCTAAAGACAGAAAGGGGAAAAACTAAACTGCCCCAGAGCAGACCCCAAAGCAATAGGCAGCCCCCAACATATAATGACGGTGAAGCAAGATGAAAACACTAACACAGATAGAAAGATAGGTTGAGCAAATGATGGGGCCCAAGCTAACTACATAGGACAGGATAGGAAAGCTGCTGTCTGCCATCCGCAAAAACCCTATCAAAATGAGCCAACTGACTGATAGGAAAAACAGGCCCTGAAGTTGCTAGGCTTCAAAAGACTATATCAGCACTCAGGTATATTCTGAAGACAGAGCAAAATATCAACAGATCAGAGACAAAAATGGAGTTCAGCTCACCCCCGGCCGGGGATGGCAGAACTCCCAAAAAACAAGGCAAAGAAGAGCAGAAAACTTAGCTTTGAGATGCAGGAATCAGACTGGTCTCCAAGAATCCAGCAGGAAAATCACCAGCCAGGAAGAAGGGCGTCGGCAGCCTTATATCCAGTCCTCAATTCCAGCCACCCAGTCATCATCTAGCTGCCCATGTGTTTGGTAATCAGCCTCACTACCTTCCTTCACCAGAGGAGGGAGTTCATCAGACCTCAATGGTGAAGGGAAAAATGAACTCACAACAGTACCTCCCCCTTGAGGAGGGGTCACCGAACCCTCATCCATGCCACCAGGGCGATCCGGGTGAGCCCGATGAAAGGCACGCACCAATCTTTCGGCATGAATATCAGAGGCAGAGACCCAGGAATTATCCTCCTGACCATAACCCTTCCACTTAACCAAATACTGGAGTCTCCGTCTAGCCAGATGGGAATCCAGTATCTTCTCTACCTCACATTCTATGTTACCTTCAACCAATATAGGGTCAGGAGGTGCCACCACAGGAACTACTGGTTCAACAAACCTCTTCAACAAGGACTTATGAAACACATTATGAATCTTAAATGTGACAGGAAGAGCCAACCGAAAAGAGACCGGATTAATAATCTCCAAAATCTTGTAAGGTCCAATAAATCTAGGCTTAAACTTAGGAGAAGCCACCTTCATAGCGATATTTTTTGATGACAACCAAACCATATCACCCACCTTAAACTGGGGACCAACGGTCCTACGCCGGTTGGAAAACCGCTGGGCCTTTTCCTGGGAGAGAGACAACTTATCCACTACTTGGTCCCAGATCTGGTGCATTCTCTCCACCACAGTGTCAACACCTGGGCAGGCAGAAGGCTCCACCTGCCCTGAAGAAAATCGAGGGTGAAAACCAAAGTTACAAAAAAAAGGTGACATCAAAGTGGCAGAACTAGCTCTATTATTTAAAGCAAATTCGGCCAAGGGCAAAAATGAAACCCAATCATCCTGATCGGCAGAAATAAAACATCTCAAATACGACTCCAAAGTCTGGTTTGTTCTCTCCGTCTGCCCATTGGTCTGAGGGTGAAACGCAGAGGAGAAGGACAACTGAATTCCCAGCTTGGAACAGAAAGTCCTCCAAAATCTAGACACAAACTGAACTCCTCTGTCAGATACAATGTTCTCAGGAATCCCGTGCAAGCGAACCACCTGTTGCAAAAACAAGGGCACCAACTCAGAGGAAGATGGCAACTTAGGGAGTGGTACAAGATGGACCATCTTAGAGAATCTATCACAAATCACCCAAATAACAGTCATTCTCACAAAGACAAATATATATAAACTTGGCACACACCAAAGGTTTCTGATGCAGAAAGGTGATTTTTAATTATACAACAGTACATACATACACAGACGTTTCGGTCTAGGACCTTCATCAATGTACGATATATTGTACTGTGAGATTCTTAGTGACTGGGCTTTGTGAGATAGACCAATCCTGTGAGGAGGCACATGAAGCCGTCCCACTGCGTGGTGATTTGTGGAGTGTGGACGCAGTATCCACCGCGAATCCCAAGACTTGGGATTCGCGGTGGATACTGCGTCCACACTCCACAAATCACCACGCAGTGGGACGGCTTCATGTGCCTCCTCACAGGATTGGTCTATCTCACAAAGCCCAGTCACTAAGAATCTCACAGTACAATATATCGTACATTGATGAAGGTCCTAGACCGAAACGTCTGTGTATGTATGTACTGTTGTATAATTAAAAATCACCTTTCTGCATCAGAAACCTTTGGTGTGTGCCAAGTTTATATATATTTAGTTCACGGATTGGGATCCTACTTGGGCACCACCTACAATTCTCAGGGTTGTGCCAACGGTTTTGTTCTTACATTCTCACAAAGACAGGCATATCAGAGATAAAATCCTTTGAAATATGGGTCCATGGCCTCCTGGGCACCGGCAAAGGCATCAACAAGCCACTAGAGCGAGAACAAGGTTTAGACCGGGAGCAAGTCCCACAGGACTGCACAAAATTCCTGACATCATGAGACAAGGCGGGCCACCAAAAAGACCGACTCACCAGATCTCTAGTACCAAAAATACCTGGATGACCAGCCAATGCAGAGCAATGAACTTCAGACATCACTCTCTTCCTCCACTGGTCAGGAACATACAACTTTCCACTGGGACAACGCTCAGGTTTGCCCTCGTGAAACTCTTCCAGAGCACGTCTCAAATCGGGCGAGATGGCAGAAAGATCTACCCCCTCGCCTAAGATGGTAGCAGGCTTAGTCACAACAGGAGAATCAGCAAGGAAACTCCTAGAGAGGGCGTCTGCCTTGACATTCTTAGTGCACGGAAGAAAAGAGACCACAAAATCAAAACGTGTGAAAAACAAGGCCCACCTAGCCAGTCTAGGATTCAAGCGCTTGGCCGACTCTAGGTAAATCAAATTCTTGTGGTCAGTAAGGACAACGACTTGGTGTTTGGCTCCCTCCAACCAATGTCTCCACTCCTCAAATGCCCATTTCATGGCCAACAGTTCCCGATTCCCCACATCATAGTTACGTTCGGATGGGGAGAACTTTCAGGAAAAGAAAGCACAAGGATTCATTTTAGATGTCACAGGATCTTTTTGGGACAACACCGCTCCTGCACCAATCTCAGAAGCGTCCACCTCCACCTGAAACGGGAGTGAGACATCAGGTTGCCGCAAAACCGGAGCATAAGTGAATCTTCGCTTCAGCTCCTGAAAGGAAGAAACAGCCTCCGGAGACCAATTCAGCACATCAGCACCCTTCCTAGTCAAATCCGTCAATGGCTTGGCAATACCAGAAAAATTAGCTATAAATTTCCGATAAAAATTAGCAAAACCCAAAAACTTCTGGAGGGCCTTCAAAGAAGTGGGCTGAACCCAATCATAAATGGCCTGTACCTTGGCCGGGTCCATTTCAATAGTTGACGGAGACAAATTAAATCCCAAAAATGAAATCCTCTGTACCCCAAAAAGGCATTTCGATCCCTTGACATACAGGGAATTCTCCCTCAAAATCTGGAACACAGTCCGAACATGTTCCACATGAGAGTCCCAATTCTTGGAGAAGATCAAAATATCATCCAGATAGATAATCAAAAATTTATCCACAAAGTCTCGGAATATATCGTTCATGAAGTACTGGAAGACAGAAGGGGCATTAGTGAGCCCAAAAGGCATCACCAGGTACTCAAAATGTCCCTCCGGAGTATTAAACGCCGTCTTCCATTCATCCCCATGCTTAATGCGAATAAGATTAGACGCCCCCCTGAGGTCAAGCTTGGTAAACCAGCAAGCACCTTTAACTCTGGAGAATAGATCAGAAATCAGGGGTAACGGATACTGATATTTAACAGTAATTTTGTTGAGGGCACGATAGTCAATACAAGGCCTTAATGAACCATCCTTTTTAGCCACGAAAAAAAACCCAGCACCTAAGGGTGAAGAGGATGGTCTAATATGACCCTTCTCCAATGCCTCCTTAATATAGGATCGCATAGCCTCGTGCTCGGGTACAGATAAATTGAAAAGCCGACCCTTGGGGAATTTACACCCTGGGTTCAGCTCAATTGCACAGTCATAACTCCTATGAGGAGGCAAAGACGCAGACTCATTCTCACTAAATACATCATAAAAGTCAGCCAAATAGTCAGCAACATCATGCGACTGGGGAGAGGTGGAGAAAACAGGAGCATCACTAAGGGCACACCGACAACCCCAACTCACCACAGACAAAGATTTCCAATCCAGAACTGGATTATGGATTTGCAACCAGGGAAACCCCAGAACAATGGTATCATGCAAATTATGCAACACCAAAAATCTGCAATTTTCTTGATGGTCTGGGGCGACCCGCATTACCACCTGGGTCCAAAACTGAGGTTTATTCTTCGCCAAAGGAGTAGCATCAATACCCCTCAAAGGGATAGGCGTCCGCAGAGGTGTCATAGGAAATCCACAACGTTTAGCAAAATCCAAGTCCATCAGGTTCAGAGCTGCTCCTGAATCCACAAAAGCCTTGGCGGAAAATGTGGACAGGGAGCAGATCAGAGTAATCGCCAGAAGAAACTTAGGTTGAACACCACCCACAGAAAACGTGTGTGCACAACGTTTCTCTCGTTTAGGGCAGACAGAAATAATATGCGAGGCATCTCCACAAAAAAAACACAGCTTATTACGCCTTCTGAACTCCTGACGTTGCGCCCTAGACAAAACTCTATCACATTGCATAGGTTCAGACATTTGTTCAACAGGTGGTAACATCTCTCGTGTAGTTTTGCGTTCACGTAAACGCCGATCCACCTGAATGGCTAATGACATAGAATCGTCAAGACCAGAGGGAACAGGAAATCCCACCATAGTATCTTTTACAGTTTCTGACAAACCCTTCCGAAAGAGGGCTGCCAAGGCACCATCATTAAAGGTAGTAAGGACCGCCCACTTTCGGAATTTTTGACAGTACAACTCTGCCGAATCCCGACCCTGGCTTAATGCCAACAAGGTCTTTTCAGCCTGATCAATAGCATTAGGTTCATCATACAACAACCCCAAGGCTTGAAAAAATGCGCTCACATTATTCAGAATAGGATCATCAGATTTCAAAGAAAACGCCCAATCCTGGGGATCGCCGTGCAGCAAAGAGATGACAATTTTAACCTGCTGCGCGGAGTTCCCCGACGAGTTAGGCTTCAAGGCAAAAAATAATTTACAATTATTCTTGAAATTCAAGAATTTAGACCGATCCCCCCAAAATACATCAGGAGTAGGAATCTTTGGTTCAGCAGCATGTGAATGAGCAAGATAGGCGGAAATTCCCCGCACTTCAGCAGCGAGCTGCTCCACACGATCAGACAATTGCTTCATCTCCATTGAGAGAAAAATTACCCCTACGGCCTCAGAGATATAGAGGAAAAAATATGCACACCAAAAAAAAAAAATTCTGACACTTTTTTTTTTTTTTTTTTAACAATTCTCTCCTGCTATTGAGTAACCTAGGATCTTCGGTATGGCTGGTGATTCTGTTATGATGAGTCACCGAAGGAGGAAAAAACAAAATACTAGCTAAGTCCAGAAAAACCAGAGAGGTTGGCAGCTATCGGATTGCAGACCCCTGAACCTATCCACAACAACTAACAGTAGCCGTGGGGGGTTCCTACGGTGCCCTAGAGCCCTCGATCACAGCCGGAGAACTATATAGCCTAAAGACAGAAAGGGGAAAAACTAAACTGCCCCAGAGCAGACCCCAAAGCAATAGGCAGCCCCCAATATATAATGACGGTGAAGCAAGATGAAAACACTAACACAGATAGAAAGATAGGTTGAGCAACTGATGGGGCCCAAGATAACTACATAGGACAGGATAGGAAAGCTGCTGTCTGCCATCCGCAAAAACCCTATCAAAATGAGCCAACCGACTGATAGGAAAAACTGGCCCTGAAGTCGCTAGGCTTCAAAAGACTATATCAGCACTCAGGTATATTCTGAAGACAGAGCAAAATATCAACAGATCAGAGACAAAAATGGAGTTCAGCTCACCCCCGGCCGGGGATGGCAGAACTCCCAAAAACAAGGCAAAACAAAAACAAAACTGAAGAGTACAAAGAAGAGCAGAAAACTTAGCTTTGAGATGCAGGAATCAGACTGGTCTCCAAGAATCCAGCAGGAAAATCACCAGCCAGGAAGAAGGGCGTCGGCAGCCTTATATCCTGTCCTCAATTCCAGCCACCCAGTCATCATCTAGCTGCCCATGTGTTTGGTAATCAGCCTCACTACCTTCCTTCACCAGAGGAGGGAGTTCATCAGACCTCAATGGTGAAGGGAAAAATGAACTCACAACAGGAGAAGAGGTGAAGAAGGAAAGACAAGAGGGTAAAGGAGAAGGGAGAGGAGGTGAAGATTGTAAGACGAGAGGGTAAAGGAGAGGGGAAAGGAGGTGAAGAAGGAAAGATGAGAGTGTAAAGGAGAGGGGAGAGGAGGTGAAGAAGGAAAGATGAGAGTGTAAAGGAGGGGGGAGAGGAGGTGAAGATTGTAAGACGAGAGGGTAAAGGAGAGGGGAAAGGAGGTGAAGAAGGAAAGATGAGAGTGTAAAGGAAAGGGAAGAAGAGGTGAAGAAGGAAAGATGAGAGTGTAAAGGGGAGGGGAGAGGAGGTGAAGAAGGAAAGACGAGAGGGTAAAGGGGAGGGGAGAGGAGGTGAAGAAGGAAAGACAAGAGGATAAAAGGGAGGAGAGAGGAGGTGAAGAAGGAAAGATGAGAGGGTATAGAGGAGGGGAGAGAAGGTGAAGAATGAAAGACGACAAGGTAAAGGAGAGAGGAGAGGATGTGAAGGAGAGGAGAGAAGAGGTGAAGAATGAAAGATGAAAGTGTAAAGGAGAGGGAAGAAGAGGCAGTTTAAAAGAAAGCCAATGTAGAGCAGAGTAAAACAGTGGGAAAAAAAGTGAGAAGAGAGAAGTGAAGAAAGATGGAATAGAGAAAAAGAGAAACATATATTGTACACTGTATATTTTGGGCAAACCTTTTAAGTTCATGATAACTGATCCTGGGAGGTCTCAGAGATGCAGCAGATGTTGGGTGTCTTGCAGGAAATACATCCTAGGAAAAATTATGCATATTTACTATCCTTCAGAGAAAACTGCCTCTCTTACGCCACCTATGGGTAGCCTTAAAATATGACTATGGATATCAATCAAAACTAATCCACCCATCTATAGTCAGACTGAAAATTTTCCAATTTAAAATCAGCCATCAGATACTATTATACATTGTATCATGATGTGGTGCCAACTTCACAACAGTATTATAGATATCAGAGAAGCAAGAAAGCATAACAAATGCTGAGAAGCAATGCGTTACACACTGTATTACACCAGCACTTCCATAAAGCTACACGTCCATCAACAAGATTAAAAACACATGTGACACGCACAAAAAGTGAACAGGTCGGTTGGACAGTGTTCACCACACCCAAAGACTGAAACACAAAGAAGAAACACAGTATGACAAACGTGCAAAAATACTCTGCTGTAAAAAATATAACAATAGACAGCCAGTGCTATTAAAAAATGATAACAAAAACAGGGTATTTAGTTGATACGCTTTTTGCAAAAAATGTATACCAAGCCACTCCACCAACGTCAAGGTATACCCATCTCGGAGCAGTCCTATCTAATGTATTTAAAACCTGATCATGTGAACAGTATCTATGTGAGCAGGATTCAGAAGGGCGCTTCTTGATGTAGGCACGCTGTGTAAGACGGCTTTATGTGCATGTCAAACAAGAGAGGGGCGGGAATCTCCCAAACCTTGCTGAGCAAGGAACTAATAGATTAAAAACACATGTGACACGCACAAAAAGTGAACAGGTCGGTTGGACAGTGTTCACACCACCCAAAGACTGAAACACAAAGAAGAAACACAGTATTACTAACGTGCAAAAATACTCTGCTGTAAAAAATATATAACAATAGACAGCCAGTGCTAGTAAAATATGATAACAAAACAGAGAATTTAGTTGATACGTTTTTTGCAAAAAATGTATACTAAGCCACTCCACCAACGTCAAGGTATACCCATCTCGGAGCAGTCCTATCTAATGTATTTAAAACAACATTTGCCCTTCTCCAATCTTCTGGGACTTCTCCTGTTATCTATGATTTTTCATAGATTCTGGCTAGTGGTTCTGCAATTTCTTCTGCTAACGCTTTCAGTACCCTAGGATATAATTCATCTGGATCAGGAGATTTAAATTCAGGTAAATTAGCTAACTGTTCCCTCACCATCTCTCTGTTTATGGATAGTGTGGATTCTTTTATTCCTTCGATGGCACTGTGAAGATAAGTTGATGTTGCATTTGCATTCTCAGAGAACACAGATACAAAATAGGAATATAGAAGTTTGTTCTTCTCAACATCATTTTTGACCATTTCACCTTTTTCATGCTGTGATCCTATAGCATCTTTGACTTTTCTTTTGCTTTTGACATATCCCCCAAATCCTTTTTTGTTACTTTTGGTCTTTCTTGCAAGCCTCACTTCATTATTGGAATTAGTTCTTCTAACTCTTGCACTGCATTCGCTGTAGACAGCGTTATATTCTTCTTTACATATGCCCCCTCTTTCCATTTTATATACATTTCTTTTTTCTTTTTTATCTAGTGATTAAGTTCTGTGTTCATCCATCCTGGTCTCTATAAATGCTTCCAATTCTCCCTTTTTTCAGGACTGTTACAGATTGTGTGGTGAGAATTTCATTTAGCAAAATCTCCCATCCTTCTTGGACATTTCTGTCCTTTAGAACATCCGGTCTTTAGACCTTTCCTACCCTCTTTCTGAGTCCATTAAAATCTGCCTTTCTGAAGTTCAACTTTAAAGTCTGAGTCCTGATTCGTCTTTCCCCTCTTGTAATCCAAAATTCGAGGATAGCATGAGTATAATAAAACTTGTTTTTCTTCTCTTGCAGGTCGGTCCGGGGGCTTATCTACAGCATTATAAAATGCTGTAGATAAGCCCCAAAAGGCAGTGGCCGCATCTTATAGCGGCAAACAGGTTCACTTTAAAGAGTGCAAATTCAATTCATATCAAAGGAGTAGACTTATTATTGCAGCCCTTTACTTTCTCCTTGCTGATTTCAGCTAGAAAAGAAATGCAAATTCATTTGCAAAATCAGAGTCCTACCCTCTTTCTGAGTCCATTAAAATCTGCCTTTCTGAAGTTCAACTTTAAAGTCTGAGTCCTGATTCGTCTTTCCCCTCTTGCAATCCAAAATTCGAGGATAGCATGATCACTGCCTCCTAAATTCCCAGCCAACTTTACTTCCTCAACCATTTCCTCCCTTTTGGTAAGAAGTACTGCAGTGCGCAGGCACCGGGAAATGTCAAAGAGGCCCAGCGCCTGTGCGCTGCAGTACTTTGCTCTGCCCTCAACAGGGCAGATCAGTACGCCTGCGCAGGAGCGAGGCACAAAGCAAACAAGATGACGACATCACATGAAGATGGGAAGCGCCGGACCCAGGACCAGTGACACCCATCGAACCGGACTACCCCGGATGAGTATAATAAAACTTGTTTTTCTTCTCTTGCGGGTCGGACCGGGGGCTTATCTACAGCAATATAGAATGCTGTAGATAAGCCCCAAAAGGCAGTGGCCGCATCTTATAGCGGCAAACCGAGGTGACAGGTTCACAGAGTGCAAACTCAATTCATATCAAAGGTGTAGACTTATTATTGCAGCCCTTTACTTTCTCCTTGCTGATTTCAGCTAGAAAAGAAATGCAAATGCATTTGCAAAATCAGAGAAACAGAAAACTGAAATAACGTGTATATTTTACCCAAACGGGAATTAGCGATCTGCATTCATAGAATAAACTTAATTAATAAAGTCCTGTTGTTACAGCAGCCTCTGCACATATCCGACCTTGTCGTCTCAGTAGTGTAAAATTGGGAGATAGTGGAAGCATAATCTGAGTTAGAACGCTGGTAAAAACATTGCCCCGGACTGGGCTGCAGCTCTTCTTCATCTGTTACATGGCAGTAAGGAGGAGATGGTGCGAATGGCTGAAAAACACGTACAGGAAATGAGTTATAAACGGAGACCAAGATAAGTAAATTGTGATTTTTTTTTTCTTCCAGGTAAGTTTTAAAAACGTAATATTAATTCATGGACCCACCTGCTCAACATAATGACCATAATCATGTAAGTCCAGTAGAAGTTGATGGACATTTGTCTGTCTATCATTTTTATTATTTTTGTTTGGTATATTTTTAAATTAAAGCAACATTTCTACGTGAAAAAAACAAACATAATACATTTTAATGCCTAATACGCAATTGAACTATTGTTTTTGAATCATATTCTTTGAGTGCCAAAGTTTTTCTATCGATTTATGATTACCGTTCACTTCTGAGCACCTGAAGACAACAGTTGAGCACCAATTTTTCCACCATATAATACATTTTCCTTCTCCTACAAATTCATGGTTTTCCTAATTACATGCACCTTGCCACCGTTCCCACACGATTCCACAGTTGTGATCACCTTGCCAACAAGTTTGTAAATATGAGCATTTTAACGGCAGTTTTGCAATTAGGATCACGTTGCTATTAGTTCTAAAATTATGAGAATTCTTAACACCCTGACTATGGTTCTTCACTTATCAACACCTTGTCCTTAATTCTTCTATGTCTGAACACAATGCAGACTGCACTGTAATCAGACCTACTTTCTAATTAGGCTGTAATTAAACTTAGATGGCTCCAGACCGAAAATTATTATTTGCATTTCCCCTATGTCCATGAATAGGTGCATCCTACACCTGTGCAGTGGTTTCCACCATGAATTTTGCTCCAGGACTTTGCAGTTCTGGCTGAAAAATTTGCTCTAATATTCTAGCTAATTAGCCCAAATTAATCTGCGCCCTCTAATCCTAAATATCTAGTCTCATAATATAAGTTACTTAATATTATAATGTAAATATTACAAACTTTATAGCAGTCGCAGCTGTTTTCTGATGCACGGCTCCAAATCTCCTGCATAGACACCAAGTTACATGACTCAGTTTTGTATGTTAGCATCCACCACTAGAGGGAGCTCAGGGGTCCACTGTATACTGTCATATCATTGATTTCAATGTATGGCCTGTACACAGTGAGCTCCTCAGCTCCCTCTAGTGGTGGCTAACATTAGTTTTCATTTTATAAGATTTTTTTCTTTGTAAAGTAATGTCAGATTTCTAGGATGTATCACCATCTCATGATCAGTACAATCCTCATCACCTCTGAGAAAGAAGGTATGGCTGGTGTAGCAATGTGTCGTTTTCTATTTTTTCCATGTAGCACTATGCCTCGCAACCACTTGGAAATCTTGAATCTTTATATACAAGACACATTTCTTGTCCAGGTTTTGTAGCCATTCGAAACCTTTCCTCCTTCCTGCCATATATAGATGAGGTGGAGCTGTAGACCAATCCAGGTCAATGATTTACAAGCTTCTGAGCTCACATTATGCTTCCCCTATCTCCCCCTTTTTTTTACATAGCTGAGACTATATGGTTGAATAAGTGCAGAGGCTGCTGTAAGAACAGGACCATTCCCAATGGTTGGGTTATTTGCAGAGGAAAAAAAAATAGTCAAAAATGTGCAGCTCTAAGTTAGAGCCACCAATGGCAACCCATTCTATCTCCCTCTCCAGTTCCACAGCTCTATTGGTCCCCACCAGTCTCCACTTCCCTCCTGCGGCAATATTATGTCCTTTATTCACACTTGGCCGCTGCAGCCACTCTCCATCCTCAACTGTGATGCCGTCATAAGTAGGACCAATTATTGTGGCGCATCGGTACGTCATCGATGCAGAAGCTTGAAGACCAGAGGCGACCACCAGATTGGCAACTAGCAACGCCAGAGTTAACAGCAGCATAGAATGGGTGAGTGTAGGTTATTACTTTAGTTTTTATATTTGCCTTCACAAATTTTGATGTAATCATTTATAGTGTCATCGTAGCCTTTGGGTAACATCATGACACCCTATATAAAAATTGCAGTGAAACCAAATGGTCGCTTTCATCTATTTTGGTCACCATTGGCGCAGTGGATTAGGGTTGGTCCTATTTTCAGCAGTGGATTAGGGTTGGTCCTATTTTCAGCAGTGGAATAGGGTTGGTCCTATTGGAGCAGTGGATTAGGATTGGTCCTATTGGAGCAGTGGATTAGAGTTGGTCCTATTGGAGCAGTGGATTAGGGTTGATCCTATTGGAGCAGTGGATTAGGGTTGGTCCTATTGGAGCAGTGGATTAGTGTTGGTACTATTGGAGCAGTGGATTAGGGTTGATCCTATTGGAGCAGTGGATTAGGGTTGGTCCTATTGGATCAGTGGATTAGGGTTGGTCCTATTGGAGCAGTGGAATAGGGTTGGTCCTATTGGAGCAGTGGATTAGGGTTGGTCCTATTGGAGCAGTGGATTAGGGTTGGTCCTATTGGAGCAGTGGATTAGAGTTGGTCCTATTGGAGCAGTGGATTAGGGTTGGTCCTATTGGAGCAGTGGATTAGGGTTGGTCCTATTGGAGCTGTAGATTAGGGTTGGTCCCGTACGTCTTTCTCATGGGAATTTTCAATCTGCACATGGCTTCATAATATTAAGCAAGGAACTGGGTAACAAATCCAAAGTGTTCAACACCAATCCTTCTATCCGTTCCATTATTTTGAATTGCCAAGTTTGAGAATGGGCAAGAACATAGTTATTTTTTTTTCCTCAATTTGTTTACCCTTTCATCAATAAATCATTGATATCACGTGTGGGCTGCCATGATATCTTTATCCTAAAGGTTCATTTACGATGTGCTCTATGTGCCATATAGTTAATAACAAAAAAAAAATAACACACAAAACAAGAATGCAGAGAGACCACGTCCTTCCATATGGCTTTATTTGTGTTCTCCTGGCACAGCTAGAGACATACAGTAACCAACATAAATTTTTAGTTTTATTATCACCTCTAAAAAGAGACAGAAATGTGAAAATTGAAGCCAGAAGGTTTGTATCACAGGATTAATTAAGCAGGGCCAAGTGAAGTCACACTCCTCTTGGCAGTGAATGCCTTGAGAAAGTGCCTGTCTTCAATTATGAAGAGCACAAAGCAATTAAAAAGCCTGTTTCTTTTTTCCTGAGGTGTTACTTGTTACTAGATAAATCTCTCTTTTTTTTTTCTTAATTCCCCGGGGATCTGAACTTGCCCGAGGTGCAGTCTGCTGGGGTAAATTTCCAACAAAATTGATTTAAGAGTAACACAGGTGTAAGAGATTTACGACCAAACTGAAGAAATTGAACACTATGGGCCCCGCTTAAAAATATTTTTTGTCATGCTGAAAATTCCCCATGTCCGCATAGAAAGAATGAGTCCAGTACAGTGCTCCCATCTAGATCTGTAAATGCAATTGGAAATGATGTAATGTGTTACCTCTCCGCGCTCCCTCGCCGAACCCTGATCTGCCGCCACCTGCGCCGCTACTCCCATGCTGCCTCAGCCTTCCCCGTCTCCTGCTCGTGCTCCTCGCTGGGCGCCTGCACGGGCGCTCCGGTGCGCTCCCCCTCTGCCGCCGGCCGCGCGCTCCTGCTGTTCGCGCATGCGCCTTAGGGCTCGACCGCGCATGCACTCCCCACTCTTATGCCCCTAAGTGACCTGACCCGGCAGCACTGCCTGTCCAACGGAGGACAGGTGCTGGGTATTTCAGGCCGCCCTCCCTTAGTGGAGGCACCTGATTATCGTGTCCTTTATACCATATCTAGGCCATCTCGCTACCGCTTGCCTTGCCCTGCACAGCCTGCATCTTAACTCCTGTCTTCCTCCTTCTTTTCCAGAGTCCGCTCCCGCTCCGTGTCCTCCTGGTGCCTGCCTTTCATCTCTCCTCAGTCCAGCCACCATCTCCACCTCCGCTCCCCTCAGTTCAGCTACCGTCTCTACCTCCGCTTCCCTCTGCCCTGTAACCCCTCATCTGGTTCCTTACCGCCTCCATACCTCTCCCGCTCCTTTCCAGCTCTGTTCTTACCCGCTCTCTTCCACTCAGTCTCATTTCCGTTTTTCTCACTCTTTCTCCTGAGCCAACCCCTGGTCCTGGCATCCCTGGTATTAGAGATCCCTGAGCTTGCTCCCTAACGATCCCTGTATAGGGGGTTGGTCAAACCTGGTGCGCTCACTCGGGGGAGTTTCGGTATCACAGTCTAGTGGGTCCACTCTTGGTACTCGCCACCTCCGGCGTAACATAATGGCTGCTCTTGTAATATATGGCCATACTTTACTATTAGAGAGTAATTCCAACTATATGTCCTACTAGGACCTGTTCAATTATACAGGTGCAAGTTTATGACTTTTTTTAAAGAGCCTTGCATTAGCATTCGGGTATTAAAAAAGTCATATTTGCTCAAAAATTTGTAATTTTTTGCACTTTTCTCACCACCCTCAACTATTTTCTACAAAGCTTAGCTCTAAGAGAAAGATTAACATACAGTATTTATCCTAATTTACGGAAGAAAATTAGGTTAAATTATAGCAGAAAAATAACACCTCCTCACAGCCGGCCTAGATTTCTATTGGTGGTGCAAGGTTTCTCTAAAGATGTCCCAAAACAATTACAATTCATGCACCTCTTATTGTTTTGCTTGAGTTTGGTATTAAGAATGCTGGCATATAATACATTTCTCTCACGCCTTTAGGGTATGTATACATGATATGTATTTACTGCAGAAAAATCTGCTGCAAATACTCATATGTTTGCAGGAAAATGCAGCATAAATAAAATACACAAATTTTTTACACGTTTTTGATGCGTTTTTTGCACACATTTTTCCCATAAAAATCGCATATGAGTGGCAAGCAGATGCGAATCTTGACAGTGAGAACATTACACACTTTTAAGATTTAGTATGCAATAGGGCTTAATTTTACATTGAATGCTCATAACATAAATACCGATGTAGTAAACCTTAGCTTTTCAGACAGCATAAAACTTTATTAGCACAGCCATGTATCACGTTGTATCACATTGCCATAGAAAATATTAAAAATCTCCCTCCTCCCCTCTCTTTTTTTCAGCGGGACAAGAGCTTGCAATCTAGCTGACACTCTTAGACAATAGAATAATACAAGTAGGAAGTTGGATATGGCTAAATAGTGATCCACCTTAATTACCATGCAAGAGCTCCTTTTTGGACAAAGACCATGAGGATTTCTTTTGATGTGTGGAAAAGAGTTACAGCTTGAACAGGTAATTGAGATTTAGGATAGATAGCCAGCAATAGGGTTGACCAACAATAGGGTACCTGGGTTTACACATAAATAGCAAAGTGGAAGGGTCTTTCTCCCCAGAAAATGCATTTTGAATTCAAGTGACACTGTGATTTTCTCCAGGGGTTATATTTGCAATAGCTAGCCTAGACTCGAAGTCTCCAAAAGAAACTAAGGAATATCGAAGTTTGTATAAGTTTAATGTTGATGAGACATACATTTTCAGTGTAGGACTAACTAGGGAAGAAGATACAGTACATATTTTCTCATAAATGTAACCCCTGCCTATAGGCTACAAATCGATAATGATCAAATTGCTGACAGCAGCCGTGTCATGTTTGGTGTCTGAGTTACTGTAAAATCCCAATTAAAAAAAATGGCGACAATGTTCAAGTTCTGCAATCATCTGGACATTAGTTATCGCATAAGTTGGGATTTTCATAAAATCCTGAAGGACTGAGGATATCCCACAACCCAGCCCAAGTGAGGTCATCATGGGGGGAGGTGTCAGTGTAACTCAAGAGCTCATAAAAGATCAAGGCAAATTATTATCTTGGTTCCTATAGAGAGTTACACACATCATGTATGCATGAAGTCCTTTCTCTGAACGTCGTCCCCAAGCAAAGTGCTCTTCTTTGACTAAGTTGACTTGTCTTTGCGAGCGATGTAGTAAGTTATTTTGTTAATCCTTTTTATTTTGTCCATTTTTCATAAACACTGCCAATGTCATGGTCAAGTGTGTCTGGACGCAGCGAGTACCGCAAGGCGAACCCATGACACGCGTGACCCTGGATACACCGCCTCCAGTAGGGCGAATTTAAATAATAAAACTTGCAGCTGGATACACCGCCTCCAACTGGCGAATTTAGGTAATACACATTATATATACAGTAGTCTGGAAACCCCGCCTCCAGTAAGGTGAATTTAAATAATAAAGGGGAAACCTGGGTAACAATAACAATGGTGGGCCCTGCGATAGGGAATAGGGACGTGGAGACCTCCTGTACTCCCCTGAACCAGTGTCCCTGCACTCCTAACGTTCCCTATGCCGATTCCGCACCGGGCGACGTACACGTACCTCAAACCCTGACTCGCCCTGCACCTAAACCCTCCCTAGGGAATTGGTTGGTGCGGAAACAAATCCCACCACTGCACTAAACACACATAAGGGAAAATGACAATACAGAGGGAACACCACTTAGCTTTGCTCTGTTGCATATGCTCCTAGCAACAGAGCCCACCACCTACGTGCATCTTCTCCTCCAACCGGGTCCATCACCATAACCGGATCCATCACCCTAGTGTAGCCTTGGAGCAGAATCCACCACCAGTTGCAGCTGCCCAGTGAACAGAGTCCCAAAGATGAGTCCAGCTTCTGCCAAAAAGTCCAGCATGCTCGAGTCCAACTTTTCTGCCAAGAAGTCAAGCATGCTTGAGTCCAGCTTTCAGCAACCAAGTCCAGCACGCTAAGTACAACTCTCACCATAGTCGCCACTCCACCAAGCCATGCAAGCACTTCCTGCTGATACCATAAACTGCGACTCCACCATGCCATGCCAGCCCTTCTTGCAGACACCAACGTCGAACTCCACCAATCCATGCCAGCACTCCTTGCAGACTCCATAGCTGACTCAACCCCTCTGGCTGGGCTGCCCAGGTCTCTCATTCAGCTCCTTCATCACCCAGGCTTGCTTCCCAAATGACGAACTATCAATATCACCAACGATCATCAAACACACCTGAAACTCTTTTATAGAGCCTCACACCTGATTCGTAATAAGTGCACATTAAAACTAAAGTGTAATACCACTCACTACCACCGGGGCAACTTAGAACAAACGACACCACATGTAATAATTCAAATGGCCACCGGGTGCAATCAACCCACTTTGGCACCAAGCCAAAGGAAAAAAAGTTCACTTTGTCCATTTACTTGTCAGATCCACCTTGGAACATGACAGCCTCCCTTTGGATTAAGTATAAAGTTTAACAATTCTGTTCCTTTTGTTCTGTAAACCATGCCTCAAAGCCATGTGCTATCTTCCATGCCTCTAGCCAGCCTGTAAAAATCGACTAGTGGTGGCAGTGAGTAGTCTGGGATAATCATGGAGTTTGTACTGACTGTATCAGGGGTATATACACATATTCCATGCATTGGAATTGGAGGTGTATATACCATATGCCCTTTGTTAGTTTCCAATAACCAGTCTTTTAGTGTAAACAGCCCATGGCCTCCTCCGTTAATTGTCGGTCAGTCGTGTAATTGTCCGGATGATAGGAGGCAGCAGAGAGCTGTTTGACAGAAAGATCAGCAGCGGGTGGTTCTGCGTGACCTTCCTGGGCTGCAACAATTTGTGATGCACATTATTTGACAAGTGTCATGGTCACGCGTGTCTGGACGCAGATGATACCGCAAGGCGGAAACATAACACACGTGACCCTGGATACAGCGCCTCCAGTGGTGAATTTAAATAATAATACGTGCAGATGGATACACGGCCTCCACCTGGCGAATTTAGGTATTACACGTTAATATAAATTCTGGAAACCCCGCCTCCAGTACGGCGAATTTAAATAATAAGGGGGACCTGGGTAACATTAACAATGGTGGGCCCAGTGATAGGGAATGGGGACGTGGAGACCTCCTAAGCTCCCCTGAGCCAGTGTCCCTGCACTCCTCACATTCCCTATACAGGCTCCGCACCTGTCGCCGCACACGAACTTTAAACCCTTGCTCGCCCTGACCCTAAAACCTCGCTAGGGAATTGGTCGGTGCGGAGACTAATCCCACCACTACACTAACAACACACATGAGGAAAGAAGACAATACAGGGGAAACACCACTTAGCTTTAGGCTCTGTGCTTATGCTCCTGCAACAGAGCCCCACCACCTGCGTGTGTCTTCTCCTCCACCCGGATCCATCACCATCCTGGATCCTACACCATAGTGCAGCCTTGGAGCAGAGTCCATCTCCAGTTGCAGCAGTCCAATAACAGAGTCCCAAGGATGAGTCAGCCTCTGCCAAAATTCTAAGCATGCTTGAGTCCAGCTCTCGGCCACCAAGTCGAACATGCCGAGTGCAACTCTCTCCATAGTCGCCACTCCACAAAGCCTTGCACGCACTTCCCGCCAACACCATAAACTGCGACTCCTCCATGCCATGCCAGCAATTCCTGCAGACACCATTAGCTGCCACTCATCTCCTCTGGCTGACTGCGCAGGACTCCTCTTCAGCTCCATGTTCATCCAGGCTTCACAAACTCAGAATCAATCAATCAATCAATATCACCAGCCGTGATTGCACACCCTGAGACTCAATTATAGAGCCCCACACCTGATTCATAATTACGTGCACATTAAACCTAAAGTGCGATACCACTAACCACCTCCGGGGACAGTCAAGTTACTTTGGCAACTTGCCAAAAGGAAAAAAGTTCACTCTGTGCTTTTAAAACTGTCAGATCCACTTCAGATCATGACAACAAGTTTTCGAATTGCTACATGAGTATATGATCATAACCAATAATAGTACTTTAGTACATCAGCCGAACCACCATAAGTTCAGAAATACATCACCATAACAACCAACAGTACAGGTATACGTCACCAGAGCCACTAGCAGTACAGGAACACATCACCAAAACCATCATCAATATAGGAATACAGCATCACAACCACAATCAATGCATGAATACATCTCTAAAACTTATCAACGGTACATAAATACATCGCCAGAACCACCAACAGTGCATGAATATATCACAAGAAGCACAATCAGTACAGGAATACAGGAATACATGACCAGAACCATCATCAGTATATGAATACATCTACAAACTTAGCACAGTGATCAATTGTAATGTCATATCACCCCTATATACAATTGTTTTGCATGAACCTACTACTCCCAGAATGTCATTAACAATGGTAAGGAGATACTAGGAGTTATTTTGTCCAGCCATCATCGGACAGTATGCATCCTGAATCATAAAACCTGGTCATAAAACCTGGTAACTTGTGGCCACTGGATGGGACATCATTGTTACGGTATGATGCACATGTGACACTCCCCAGCTAATCAAAAGAGGAGCCACGGATGCTGTTAGATAGAAGGTGGTCAGCATGGCTCCCGTGCAATGGCCACAGATTACTGGTGTGGATGAGAGCCTGAGAATTGACTTGCGCTGTCTTTAACTCTGATGCTGGCCAGTATCAGGATGTCATATGCAGCGGCACCACTTGCCAAAGAGGATGAACAAAGGAAAACCCGAGATCAATTCTTTTCAATGAGCATCTGTTAGAAAACTGTAGAGCATTTCACCCAAGATCGAGGTTGAATTTACAAGTCTTTGGTCTCCAGACTTACTTTTTGACTTAATTTGCAATATTGGCAACTCAATTGCTACAAACCAATCCCTGAGGATTAAGTCACGTCATT